>NC_048592.1:5172500-5440000 GCF_013265735.2 Oncorhynchus mykiss
AGTGCGCATGCTGGTTCCTTCCAGCCGACATCAGTATGGTCAAGCAGTCTCTGCGCCGCCTTAAATCGGAATGCAGCCACCCTGCTCTCCAGTTCCACCACGCCCTGTCCTCCTTCGTTTACAGATTTATACAATACTGCCGCTTTCAGCTAGTGATGGCCTGAACAGAAAAAAATCTACCAGCTTGTGTTGCAGGTCGGCCCCTCCCAGTTCTTCCTGACTCACCTCTCCGAGCCCAGGTACACACCCAAAATGTTAAGCCCTTCACAACCCCACTGAAAAACCCCTGGAAGCAGAGGGAGTGGCCTATACCTCCATGCTCCACATAACAGAACTTTGCTCTAGCCCCAGTTCACCTTAGCTGATGAAGCTCCATCTTAAAGCTCCATCTTAAGCTCCATTCCATCCTCAGGTTGTTTTTAGCCTAAATAATCTATTATATTTCAACCGGACAATAACGTAGTCAATATAAAAGGTAAACAAGCAAGGCACTCTCTCGGTCGCGCGCATGAAAAAGCTCTGCGTCACGTTTGGGTCCGTGAAAAATCTCTAGGCCACTGTAGTGTCAACTCATTCCGACTGCTCTTACTCCCTCATTTTTCAGAATACAAGCCTGAAACCATTTCTAAAGGCTGTTGACATCTTGTGGAAGGCATAGGAACTGCAATTTGAGTCCTAAGTCAATGGATACTGTAATGGCATTGCATAGAAAAGTACAACAACAAAAACAAATCCTACTTCCTGAATGGATTTTTCTCAGGTTTTCGCCTGCCAAATCAGTTCTGTTATACTCACAGACACTACGTTAACAGTTCTGGAAACTTGAGTGTTTTCTATCCAAATCTACCAAGTATATGCATATCCTATCTTCTGGGCCTGAGTAGAAGGAAGTTTAATTTGGGCACGTTTTTCATCCAAAATTCCAAATGCTGCCCCCTACCCTGCCCCCTACCCTAAAACGTCCCCTTTTTGGGCAGGAGAGTCAGAGCCATCCGACGGCAGCTTATCGTCAACTTTCCTACACCGACACACTCACGCAACAGTCAAATTATTCCCTATAATTTTTTATAAAACTCCACTGGGAGTCCATCGACCCCAGGTGCACGGCCAGGGGACATCTGGGTTACGGCCTCTGCCAGTTCATGGGACAATAGGGGAATGTCCATTTCATGCCTCTGTGCCAGAGAGAGCTTAGGGAGTTCTGCAAACAAAATCTGAGCACACATAGGATCACATAGTTCTGCCCTACACAACACCACAGTCTGCTCTCACATCACAGTCCGCTCCCAAGGACTGTGGGCTCTCATTCTCTGTGGATGACGTGAGTAAGACATTTAAGCGGGTTAACTCTCGCAAGGCTGCCCAGACGGCATCCCAAGCCGCGTCCTCAAAGCTTGCGAAGACCAGCTTGCTGGAGTTTTTACAGACATTCAATATATTCCTATCTGCTGTCCCCACTTGCTTCAATATGACCAAAATTGTTCCTGTACCCAAGAAAACAAAGGTAACCGAACTAAATGACTATCGCCTCGACCCGTAGCACTCACTTCTGTCATAATAAAGTGCTTTGTGAGGCTAGTTAAGGATCATATCACCTCCAATTACCTGCCACGCTAGACCCACTTAATTTGGCATAAAGGTACAATAGATCTACAGATTATGCAATTTCCATCACACTGCACACTGCCCTATCCCATCTGGACAAGAGGAATACCTATGTAAGAATTATGTTCATTGACTACAGCTCAGTCTTCAACACCCTCCAAGCTCATCATTGACCTTGGGGTCCTGGGTCTGAAGGCCGCCCTGTGCAACTGGGTCCTGGACTTCCTGACCGGCCACCCCCAGGTGGTGAAGGTAGGAAGCAACACCTCCACTACGCTGATCCTCAACACAGGGGCCCCACAAGAGCGCGTGCTCAGCCTACTCATGTACTCCATGTTCACCCATGACTGCGTGGCCATACACGCCTCCAACTTAATCATGAAGTTTCCAGACAACACAACAGTAGTAGGCCTGATTACCAACAATGACGAGACAGCCTACAGGAGGAGGTGAGGGCCCTGGCGGATTGGTGCCAGGAAAATAACCTCTCCCTCAACAAAACGAAGGAGCTGATCAGGTGCAACAGTGCCTCTTCAACCTCAGGAGGCTGAGGAAATGTGGCTTGGCCTCTAAGACCCTCACAAATTTTTACAGATGCACCATTGAGAGCATCCTTTTGGGCTGGTATGGCAACTGCACTGCCTGCAACTGCAGGCCTCTCCAGAGGGTAGTGCGGTCTGCCCAATGCATCACCAGGGGCACACTGCCTGCCCTCCAGGACACCTACTGTACATCACCCAACGTCACAGGAAGGACAAAAAGATAATCTCCCGCTATCATCTAGAAGGCGAGGTCAGTACAGGTGCATCAAAGCTGGGACCGGGAGACTGAAAAACAGCTTCTATCTCAAGGCCATCAGACTGTTCAATAGCTGGCCTCCCAGTACCCTGCCCTGAACTTAGTCACTGTCACTAGCCACCTATCACCTGGTATTCAACCCTGCAGCTTAGAAGCTGCTGCCCTAATGTACATGGACATGGAATCACTGGTCACATTAATAATGCAACACTGGTCACTTTAATAATGTTTTTCATACTGTTTTACTCAACTCATTTGTATATTTATTTTAATTTTATTTAAGACCTCATTTAACCAAGAAGGACTCAGAGATTTTAAATCTATTTTTCAAGTAATCTAGTAAAAACCATACAAATCACAGGAGTATAACGAAATCATAAAACAGCAAATTATAAATATTTTTAAGGCAAGGAATCCTCAAAATCCTTCATCAATGATTTAAAAACACCAATCGGCACAAGTTCATCCAATTTAAAACAATTTGGTAAGGCATTCCAAGCCGATGGCGCAGAAGACATAAAATCCCTTTACCAAATTCAGTTTGGGTATTTGGATAAAGTCCTGCGAACAAAGAGAGTACCCACCACATTTCTGAATAATAAAAATGGCCAAATAAAATGGTAAAAAAATGGCTTTGGAAATAAAAGTTTACCAGTGACTGAGCCTACGAGTGACTAGAGAAGAATACCCAATTAAAATTCCTAAAATTCAATTCCTAAGAATTTGTAAGAGTCTTATTTGCATAAAATGGACAGAGACCAGTCTCAAAATCAATCAGTAGCGTTTATTCTCGAGAGTACTGAACATGACGTCATTAGTTTTCGTACTACCCCGTCTCATCTCCACTCCAGTACAATGGCTGTATAGTTCTCAAGACTTCCCACATCGTCTCTCCCAAACTTAGATAATTGATGACCCGAGCCAAGGTCTGCCTGTGTAGATAAGCATTCTAGCCAGTCTGACGATAAATTCATTAATTTCTACCAAGGAACAGACAGTCATTGTTCTACTTCTTGATTATATTTACACACATTATATTCAGTACTAGGATTAAAATAAAATTCATACATCTATACAGTAACATAATAGTATTCTGATTAGTCAGTCCTGATTGAAATGTATACATAATTAGTCATTATTGATTAAAAAAAAAATCCCTTAACACCATGGTATATAAAGTGCAGCGGTGCTTAAAGGGTTTTGCAGTTTAAAATACATCTCAACGCTCCATGGTAAAGGGTGTCAATTGATCTCAAACACTGAGCGGAAGCATTAATATATAAAATATCACCATAGTCTAGTATAGGGATAAATGAAACTGATGCTAGACTCCTGGCTTCAAAATAAAAAATAAAACCCCAACTTCAGCTCAATTGTAATTGTAAATTCCAAGATATTTATGTGTTACAACCTCAATCTCATTGTCGTGACAGGTAGTAATAGGTGAAAGGGTCAGATGTCTATTTCTTGCTTTAGAAAACACCATTAGTTTAGTCAGCATTGAGGATAATCTTCAATTGACACAAGGTATGAACAGTATAAATAGAACCCAGTATATAAAAAATATACTGTATTCCAGTCAATGCCATCCTATTCAACTATTGATGAATATATACTATCATAGGTATTCTACAGATATACTAAATATTCTATCCACATACTGTCTATAATGTCTATACATCCCATCACATGTACAGGACCAGTCAAATATTTGGACACACAAACTCATTCAAGAGTTTTACTATTTTCTACATTGTAGAATAATAGTGAAGACATCAACACTATGAAATAACACATATGGAATCAATCATACAGAAACCGAAAAAGTAGAATTTATATTTGAGATTCTTCAAAGTAGCCACCTGCCTTGATGACAGCTTTGCACACTCTTGGCATTCTCTCAACCAGCTTCACCTGGAATGCTTTTCCAACAGTCTTGAAGGAGTTCCCACATATGCTGAGCACTTGTTGGCTGCTTTTACTTCACTCTGTAGTCCAACTCATCTCAATTGGGTTGAGGTCGGGTGATTGTGGAGACCAGGTCATCTGATGCAGCACTCCGTCACTCTCCATCTTGGTCAAATTACCCTTACACAGCCTGATGATGTGTTGGGCCATTGTCCTGTTGAAAACCAAATGATTGTCCCACTAAGCACAAACCAGATGAGATGGTGTATAGCTGCAGAATGATGTCATGCTGGTTAAGAGTGCCTTGAATTCTAAATAAATCACCAACACAGTCACCAGCAAAGCACCCCCACACCATCACTCCTCCTCCTCCATGCTTCACGTTAGGAACCACAGATGCGGAGATCATAAATTCAAATATCTCAAATTTAGACTAATCTGACCTAAGGACACATTTCCACCGGTCTAATGTCCATTGCTCGCGTTTCTTGGCCCAAGTAAGTCTCTTCTTCTTACTGGTGTCCTTTAGTAGTGGTTTCTTTACAGCAATTCATCCAAGATGGCCTGATTCATATAGTCTCCTCTGAACAGTTGATGTTGAGATGTGTCTGTCAGTTGAACTCAGTGAAGCATTTATTTGGGCTGAAATCTGAGGTGCAGTTAACACTAATGAACCTATCCTCTGCAGCAGAGGTAACTTTGGGTCATCCTTGCTGTGACGGTCCTCAGGAGAGCCAGTTTCATCATAGCGATTGATGGTTTTTGCAACAGCACTTGAAGAAACGTTGAAAGTTCTTGAAATTTTCCAGATTGACTAATCTTCATGTCTTAAAGTAATGATGGACTGTCGTTTCTTTTTGCTTATTTGAGCTGTTCTTGCCATAATATGGACTTGGTATTTTACCAAATAGGGCTATCTTCTGTAAACCACCCCTACCTTGTCACAACACAACTGATTGGCTCCAACACATTAAGAAGGAAATAAATTCCACAAATTCACTTTTAACAAGGCACACCCATTAATTCAAATGCATTTCAGGTGACTACCTCATGAAGCTGGTTGAGAGAATGCCAAAAGAGTGTGCAAAGCTGTCATCAAGGTAAAGGGTGGCTACTTAGAAGAATCTCAAATATAAAATATGTTTTGATTTGTTGAACACTTTTTTTGGTTACTACATCATTCCATATGTGTAATTTCAAAAGTTGTGATGTCTTCACTACTATTCTACAATGTAGAAAATAGTAAAAATAAAGAAAAACCATGGAATGAGTTGGTGTGTCCAAATTCTGGACTGGCACCTTGTGTGTGTATATACCTACCTACCACCTACCTACATACATACATACATACATACATTGCTCGTCCTAGTATCTATATATTTCTTAATTTCATTATTTTATTTTTAGATCTGTGTTTATTGTTGTGAGTTGTTAGATCTTACACAAGCATATCGCTACAACCGTAATAACATCTGCTAAACATTTGATTTGATGTGTGTATGCATAAAGATGAGCGATGAGCGATGAGGATCTGTGTTGCACTGTGCATAAAGATATAAAACCACTACTCACAGCGATGAGGATCTGTGTTGCACTGTGCATAAAGATATAAAACCACTACTCACAGCGATGAGGATCTGTGTTGCACTGTGCATAAAGATATACAACCACTACTCACAGCGATGAGGATCTGTGTTGCACTGTGCATAAAGATATAAAACCACAACTCACAGCGATGAGGATCTGTGTTGCACTGTGTATAAAGATATAAAACCACTACTCACAGCGATGAGGATCTGTGTTGCACTGTGTAGGATCTCTATGTACTGGTACTCTATGAGACAGCCCATGACAGAGATGTAAGACTGGCTGTCCACGGTGCCCACCACTGGCTGGGTCATCTCTCTCCTCACACACCCTGGACCGTGCTCCCTCCACCACGAGTGGTGAGCCGAGATGTCAAACGTCAGCAGGTCACTTTCCTGGAACAACAAATAAACACACATATTAACATGTAAGAAAGGACACGCAGACAAACATACACACACAGACATTTGTGGATAGATAGGCACAAACAAGGACCTGCACAAACACATATTTACAGTATATATACATACAGAAGCACTCACAGAAATCAATCAATACCCCAATACAGCAATCTAACCCCACAGCGGCCCCGCAGCAACAACACATGCTTTATTAACACAGGACAATGGGTTGCTGTCAGGAATAGTTCATTTGAAGTCTCTCTCTCTTTAAAGGCAATGGGAAATATATATGTACATTGCAAAAGCAAATTAAATAGACAAACAAAAGGGAAATAAACAAGGGAACCGTTAGTAAACATTACACTCACAAAAGTTTTCAAATAATATAGACATTTCAAATGTTACATTATTGTCTATTGTGTTGTAACCATGTGCAAGTAGTTGAAGTATGAAAGAGAAAATAAACAGATAAATATGGGTTGTGATTACAGTTTGTGCTCCACTGTTTTCCCTTTTCTCGTGGCAACGGGTCACATATATTGCTGCTGTGATTGCACACTGCGGTATTTCGACTAACAGTGGAAATATTTGTGGGTCTGTGTGATCTGCGGGAAATATGCGTCTCTAATATGTTCATACATTACTTCTCACATATTCCACATTTGGGGATTGTTGTCATCAGGCCTTGGCTCCAAATATTAGGGAAGATGCCAGAGCTGAGGGAAATGCTGAAGAGTCAGTTTGAATTTGTGGTCTGTATATTTTATCATTTAGTTAGGTATACCATCAACACCACGGGGCTTTTTGGGTTGGGGGGTTTGCATTTTGTCCTGTAGCTCATTCAATGTAATTTGAGAATCCAGTGGGTTCTGGTAGTCTTTAATAGCTGATTCTAAGTTTAGTAAACTACCATGTATATGTTTTTTGCTCTTTACCTCTTTGTTATTTGTCCAAAAAGGTTGTATGTTTATCCATACATCTCCATTTTGGGTAGATAGCTCTCATGTTGTTTGTTTCGTGTGTTCCCATTTTCTCAGAGGTGATTTGATTCTATTGATTCTTCAATCACAATGAGCTGTTTTTTAACATGCTGTTCCTTCTATTTCTTAGTGTATTTCTGTATTGTTTTAGTGTTTCACCATAGTGAAGGCGTAAGCTAAGTTTTACTGGTTCTCTGTGTTTTTGGTTGATAGTATGGTGGAGAAATTACAATATTGTAATAATGCTGTTATTGCATCAAATGGTTGTTTTATGCAACAGAATAAGGAGTTGTTAGAACGCTCATCTGTGTGTGTTCTACTGAGGATGGGCCTCTGGAAGATTTACAATGTCTTTGGGTGATACCACATTCCAGAGCATGAGTTAATGTTTCTGTTCTATAAGGTACCAGGGAGAGATGACTTCAGGGACAGACCCTGGTCTCTACACAAAGAGAACAGTTTTTACAGCAGATACTCTCTGCTGTGAATTATATGTATCTTTCATACAAATCTTAACCTTGTTACCCATTCCATACATCTGTTGTTCGTCATGTAGGTTGAAAGTGGTGTATCTTGGCTATAAAATACCTTTGAACTTTTGTATCGGGGCTCTCAACAAATCATCTGGGGGTGATTGGTCGACCAGCCATCATTATCATAGAGCACTCAATTGATTCACGTTATATTTGTGTGTTATATTGACCTGCTCCCTTATTAATAAGTTAATAAAGATTTAATTTTGTCACGACTTCCGCCGAAGTCGGTCCCTCTCCTTGTTCAGGCGACGTTTGGCGGTCGACGTCACCGGTCTTCTAGCCATCGCCGATCCACCTTTTCCATTTGTTTTGTCTGGTCTTCCCACACACCTGGTTTCAATCCCATCAATTACATGTTGTGTATTTAACCCTCTGTTCCCCACATGTCCTTGTCCGGTATTGTGTTTTTGTACACGTTGTGTCTGGGGTTTTGTCCCATTATGATTATTGTGTTTTGTTCACTGTGATTTTTATCATTAAACTGCGCCGTTGGAACAGTCTTTGCTCTCCTGCGCCAGACTTCTCTACCGCCAGTACGCACGCCTTACGCATTTCAGTAGAACTCTGACTTGTGTGATAAGTTTGTCTCTCCTTATTTGAGAGTAAAGAAATGAACCACCCCAATAGGTTCAACAATTTCTTTCTCCGGTTTTTACATTCTTCATCAAACCATTGAAAATTGTTGTCTTAGGTTTTCTGCTGGAATTGAAATTGTATTTGTTAGCTGATAGCAGTGAATAATATCTTTCACCTAAGTTTACACCTTCACTTTTGGTCATTTTCTCCACTGTCCTCCATGTATCTATAGCATGTCTTAATAGTATGCAGTTCATTCAGCTTCGATGCCTCCTCATGGCTGCTTATTGCTCTTTTAAAGTAGACTGTGGTTTTGCTGTGATCTGATAGAGGTGTCAGTGGGCTGACTGAAGGCTCTGAGAGACTCTGGGTTGAGGTCGGTGATAAAGTCATCGACGATAACACTACCAAGAGATGAACTATAGGTCTACCTACTATAGGAGTCCACTCAAAGCCTACCATTGACTTTGTACATACCCAGCGTGCGACAGAGTTGTGACCCGTTTCTGTTGGTTATATTGTCGTAGTTGTGTCTAGGGGAGTATTTGGGGGAGGGAATGCTGTCACCTCCAGGTAGGTGTTTGTCCTGCTGTGAGGGTATCAGGTTCTTGTCCAGTTCTGGCATTTAGGTCGCCACAGACTAGTACACGTCCCTGGGCCTGGAAATGATTGATTTCCCCCTCCAGGATGGAGAAGCTGTCTTCATTAAAGTATGGGGATTCTAGTGGGGGGATATAGGTAGCACACAGGAATACATTTTTCTCTGTTGAACTCATTTCCTTTTGAACTTCTCGCCAAAATGTTCCTGTTTTGATTCATTTAATAGAGTGAGTTAGGTCTGCTCTATTCCAAATTAGCATACGCCCTGTGTCTCTTCCCAGTTTTACTCGTGGTCGTTTGGTTTGGTCTCACACGTCGCTGCAGGGAGATGCATAGAGGGTTTGGTTGAGGCCTGAATCAGGATCAGTATGTGTGTTGTCCATTAGCTGTCTCGTCTCCTGGCTACCATATGCATTTTGGGAGGCCAGGCTATTTCCTTCTGTTGTGTTACAGCCCAGCCCCCAGCTGCTGGCCTCTACACACCTCATTAGAACAGCTGAGACCAGGCAGAGCTGGGGCGCGCTACGAGCACACACACACACACACAACCAATCGCCAATCCAACTATGTTAGGCATGAGTATTCATCTTCACTGAGAGATCAATGTCGATCCCCATCACTGACGGAGTCCTTCTGAGTGTGATGGAGAGAAACAGAGCAGAAGACAGGGAGGGAATAGACCAAAGACAAAGCAGAGGAGTGGAGCAGAAAGAAATGGAGGAGGATGGGTCAGGCCAGGGTGTGACAGGAAAGAAGTGACAAAGAAAAAAGGAGGGGGAGAATGTGAAGATAGTGGAGGAAAAATGTTTGATGAACAAGACGAGACGAGTAGCTGCTGCTAATGGGGATCCCAATAAACCTAAATCCAGACTTAACCTGCTAAAAGGAACCCCGGGGGAGCAGATGAGATCTGGAAAAACCAGACTGGAGTGTGCTAAGTGCAGTCATAGTTTGGGCCTGTGTGAAAACTCTATATAGTGAAGTTGATAGAAGTATACAAAGGAAAACCACTCACATCTCCTGTCCTGTTTTATCACAATGTCATGATCTCTCCTTAGCAGTGTGAGCTTTGGCAGAATAAAACCCAAGATTCTAACTGGATAAATATGTGTGTATACCAGACAAAGACACACTTACACACACAGGCACACAGGCACAGACTGTCCATTTGTGTGTTAGTCCTCTTATTGGATGAGGAGCTCATTTAACCCCACATAGCCTAAGTGTGACTCCACATCAGACAGGGAGGACCCCAGGGTTAAGCCACTGTCATGAGAACTAGGACATATGCAGTATACCTGACTCTCAGCACTCAGATCAAACTGCTCAAATAAATTGGGAGCAGAGAAGGGAAATAATCATCATAATCAAATGTAATACTTTCTGTCGGCACGGAAACAGAGACTCAGGAGATCTGTCAGGGTGTGTGTCTGGCAGTCCGTCAGGGGCTATAGAGTTGTTGGTGGGCGGATGAGGTGTGTGTGTCTGTATGTGTATCCGTGTGTGTGGGATGAGTAAGTAGGTGTGTGTGTGTGTGTATGTGTATCTGTGTGTGTGGGATGGGTAAGTAGGTGTGTGAGTCGGTATGTGTATCTGTGTGTGTGGGATGGGTAAGTAGGTGTGTGTGTGTGTATGTGTATCTGTGTGTGTGGGATGGGTAAGTAGGTGTGTGTGTGTATGTGTATATGTGTGTGTGGGATGGGTAAGGAGGTGTGTGTGTGTATGTGTATATGTGTGTGTGGGATGGGTAAGTAGGTGAGTGTGTGTGTCTGTATGTGTATCCGTGTGTGTGGGATGGGTAAGTAGGTGTGTGTGTCTGTATGTGTATCCGTGTGTGTGGGATGGGTAAGTAGGTGTGTGTGTATGTGTATCTGTGTGTGTGTGTGGGATGGGTAAGTAGGTGTGTGTGTCTGTATGTGTATCTGTGTGTGTGTGTGGGATGGGTAAGTAGGTGTGTGTGTGTGTCTGTATATCTATCCGTGTGTGTGGGATGGGTATGTAGGTGTGTGTGTGTGTCTGTATGTGTATCTGTGTGTGTGGGATGGGTAAGTAGGTGTGTGTGTCTGTATGTGTAACTGTGTGTGTGTGTGTGTGGGGTGGGTAAGTAGGTGTGTGTGTGTGTCTGTATGTGTGTCTGTGTGTGTGGAATGGGAAAGTAGGTGTGTGTGTGTCTGTATGTGTATCTGTGTGTGTGCGTGGGATGGGTAAGTAGGTGTGTGTGTCTGTATGTGTATCCATGTGTGTGGGATGGGTAAGTAGGTACGGGGTGTGTGTGTTTCTGTTTGTGTATCTGTGTGTGTGTGTGTGGGATGGGTAAGTAGGTGAGTGTGTGTGTCTGTATATGTATCTGTGTGTGTGGGATGGGTATTTAGTACGGGGTATGTGGGATGGGTATTTAGTACAGGGTTGTGTGGTATGGTTATTTAGTACGGGGTGTGTGGGATGGGTATTTAGGTGAGGGGTGTGTGGGATGGGTATTTAGGTGAGGGGTGTGTGGGTTGGGTATTTAGTACGGGGTGTGTGGGATGGGTATTTAGGTGAGGGGTGTGTGGGATGGGTATTTAGTACGGGGTGTGTGGGATGGGTATTTAGGTGAGGGGTGTGTGGGATGGGTATTTAGGTGAGGGGTGTGGGGGATGGGTATTTAGTACGGGGTGTGTGGGATGGGTATTTAGTACAGGGGTGTGTGGGATGGGTATTTAGTATGGGGTGTGTGGGATGGATATTTAGGTGAGGGGTGTGTGGGATGGGTATTTAGGTGAGGGGTGTGTGGGATGGGTATTTAGGTGAGCGGTGTGTGGGATGTGTATTTAGGTGAGGGGTGTGTGGGATGGGTATTTAGGTGAGGGGTGTGTGGGATGGGTATTTAGTATGGGGTGTGTGGGATGGATATTTAGGTGAGGGGTGTGTGGGATGGGTATTTAGGTGAGGGGTGTGTGGGATGGGTATTTAGGTGAGCGGTGTGTGGGATGTGTATTTAGGTGAGGGGTGTGTGGGATGGGTATTTAGGTGAGGGGTGTGTGGGATGGGTATTTAGTATGGGGTGTGTGGGATGGGTATTTAAGTGAGGGGTGTGTGGGATGGGTATTTAGGAGAGGGGTGTGTGGGATGGGTGTTTAGGTGAGGGGTGTGTGGGTTGGGTATTTAGTACGGGGTGTGTGGGATGGGTATTTAGGTGAGGGGTGTGTGGGATGGGTATTTAGTATGGGGTGTGGGATGGGAAATTTAGGCGAGGGGTGTGTGGGATGGGTATTTAGGTGAGGGGTGTGTGGGATGGTTATTTAGTACGGGGTGTGGGATGGGTATTTAGGTGAGGGGTGTGTGGGATGGGTATTTAGTACGGGGTGAGTGGGATGGGTATTTAGGTGAGGGGTGTATCTGATGGGTATTTAGGTGAGGGGTGTGTGGGATGGGTATTTAGGTGAGGGGTGTGTGGGATGGGTATTTAGGTGAGGGGTGTGTGGGATGGGTATTTAGGTGAGGGGTGTGTGGGATGGGTATTTAGGTGAGGGGTGTGTGGGATGGGTATTTAGGTGAGGGGTGTGTGGGATGGGTATTTAGGTGAGGGGTGTGTGGGATGGGTATTTAGGTGAGGGGTGTGTGGGATGGGTATATAGGTGAGGGGTGTGTGGGATGGGTATTTAGTATGGGGTGTGTGGGATGGGTATTTAAGTGAGGGGTGTGTGGGATGGGTATTTAGGAGAGGGGTGTGTGGGATGGGTGTTTAGGTGAGGGGTGTGTGGGTTGGGTATTTAGTACGGGGTGTGTGGGATGGGTATTTAGGTGAGGGGTGTGTGGGATGGGTATTTAGTATGGGGTGTGGGATGGGTATTTAGGCGAGGGGTGTGTGGGATGGGTATTTAGGTGAGGGGTGTGTGGGATGGTTATTTAGTACGGGGTGTGGGATGGGTATTTAGGTGAGGGGTGTGTGGGATGGGTATTTAGTACGGGGTGAGTGGGATGGGTATTTAGGTGAGGGGTGTATCTGATGGGTATTTAGGTGAGGGGTGTGTGGGATGGGTATTTAGTACGGGGTGTGTGGGATGGGTATTTAGGTGAGGGGTGTGTGGGATGGGTATTTAGGTGAGGGGTGTGTGGGATGGGTATTTAGTACGGGGTGTGTGGGATGGGTATTTAGGTGAGGGGTGTGTGGGATGGGTATTTAGGTGAGGGGTGTGTGGGATGGGTATTTAGGTGAGGGGTGTGTGGGATGGGTATTTAGTATGGGGTGTGGGGGATGGGTATTTAGTACAGGAGGTGTGTGGGATGGGTATTTAGGTGAGGGGTGTGTGGGATGGGTATTTAGGTGAGGGGTGTGTGGGATGGGTATTTAGTATGGGGTGTGTGGGATGGGTATTTAGTATGGGGTGTGTGGGATGGGTATTTAGTATGGGGTGTGTGGGATGGGTATTTAGTATCGGGTGTGGGATGGGTATTTAGGCGAGGGGTGTGTGGGATGGGTATTTAGTACGGGGTGTGGGATGGGTATTTAGGTGAGGGGTGTGTGCGATGGGTATTTATGTGAGGGGTGTGTGGGATGTGTATTTATGTGAGGGGTGTGTGGGATGTGTATTTAGGTGAGGGGTGTGTGGGATGGGTATTTAGGTGAGGGGTGTGTGGGATGGGTATTTAGGTTAGGGGTGTGTGGGATGGGTATTTAGGTGATGGGTGTGTGGGATGGGTATTTAGGTGATGGGTGTGTGGGATGGGTATTTAGGTGATGGGTGTGTGGGATGGGTATTTAGGTGAGGGGTGTGTGGGATGGGTATTTAGTACGGGGTGTGGGATGGGTATTTAGTATGGGGTGTGGAATGGGTATTTAGGTGAGGGGTGTGTGGGATGGGTATTTAGGTGAGGGGTGTGTGGGATGGGTGTTTAGGTGAGGGGTGTGTGGGATGGGTGTTTAGGTGACGGGTGTTGGATGGGTATTTAGGTGAGGGGTGTGAGGGATGGGTATTTAGTACGGGGTGTGGGATGGGTATTTAGTATGGGGTGTGGGATGGGTATTTAGGTGAGGGGTGTGTGGGATGGGTATTTAGGTGAGGGGTGTGTGGGATGGGTATTTAGGTGAGGGGTGTGTGGGATGGGTATTTAGGTGAGGGGTGTGTGGGATGGGTATTTAGTACGGGGTGTGTGGGATGAGTATTTAGGTGAGGGGTGTGTGGGATGGGTATATAGTACGGGGTGTGTGGTATGGGTATTTAGGTGAGGGGTGTGTGGGATGGGTATTTAGGTGAGGGGTGTGGGGGATGGGTATTTAGTACGGGGTGTGTGGGATGGGTATTTAGTACGGGGTGTGTGGGATGGGTATTTAGTACGGGGTGTGAGGGATGGGTATTTAGGTGAGGGGTGTGTGGTATGGGTATTTAGTATGGGGTGTGTGGGATGGGTATTTAGTACGGGGTGTGAGGGATGGGTATTTAGGTGAGGGGTGTGTGGGATGGGTTTTTAGTATGGGGTGTGTGGGATGGGTATTTAGTATGGGGTGTGAGGAATGGGTATTTAGGTGAGGGGTGTGTGGGATGGGTATTTAGGTGAGGGGTGTGTGGGATGGGTATTTAGGTGAGGGGTGTGTGCGATGGGTATTTATGTGAGGGGTGTGTGGGATGTGTATTTATGTGAGGGGTGTGTGGGATGTGTATTTAGGTGAGGGGTGTGTGGGATGGGTATTTAGGTGAGGGGTGTGTGGGATGGGTATTTAGGTTAGGGGTGTGTGGGATGGGTATTTAGGTGATGGGTGTGTGGGATGGGTATTTAGGTGATGGGTGTGTGGGATGGGTATTTAGGTGAGGGGTGTGTGGGATGGGTATTTAGTACGGGGTGTGGGATGGGTATTTAGTATGGGGTGTGGAATGGGTATTTAGGTGAGGGGTGTGTGGGATGGGTATTTAGGTGAGGGGTGTGTGGGATGGGTGTTTAGGTGAGGGGTGTGTGGGATGGGTGTTTAGGTGACGGGTGTGTGGGATGGGTATTTAGGTGAGGGGTGTGAGGGATGGGTATTTAGTACGGGGTGTGGGATGGGTATTTAGTATGGGGTGTGGGATGGGTATTTAGGTGAGGGGTGTGTGGGATGGGTATTTAGGTGAGGGGTGTGTGGGATGGGTATTTAGGTGAGGGGTGTGTGGGATGGGTATTTAGGTGAGGGGTGTGTGGGATGGGTATTTAGGTGAGGGGTGTGTGGGATGGGTATTTAGTACGGGGTGTGTGGGATGAGTATTTAGGTGAGGGGTGTGTGGGATGGGTATATAGTACGGGGTGTGTGGTATGGGTATTTAGTACGGGGTGTGAGGGATGGGTATTTAGGTGAGGGGTGTGTGGGATGGGTTTTTAGTATGGGGTGTGTGGGATGGGTATTTAGTATGGGGTGTGAGGAATGGGTATTTAGGTGAGGGGTGTGTGGGATGGGTATTTAGGTGAGGGGTGTGTGGGATGGGTATTTAGGTGAGGGGTGTGTGGGATGGGTATTTAGGTGAGGGGTGTGTGCGATGGGTATTTATGTGAGGGGTGTGCGGGATGTGTATTTATGTGAGGGGTGTGTGGGATGTGTATTTAGGTGAGGGGTGTGTGGGATGGGTATTTAGGTGAGGGGTGTGTGGGATGGGTATTTAGGTTAGGGGTGTGTGGGATGGGTATTTAGGTGATGGGTGTGTGGGATGGGTATTTAGGTGATGGGTGTGTGGGATGGGTATTTAGGTGAGGGGTGTGTGGGATGGGTATTTAGTACGGGGTGTGGGATGGGTATTTAGTATGGGGTGTGGAATGGGTATTTAGGTGAGGGGTGTGTGGGATGGGTATTTAGGTGAGGGGTGTGTGGGATGGGTGTTTAGGTGAGGGGTGTGTGGGATGGGTGTTTAGGTGACGGGTGTGTGGGATGGGTATTTAGGTGAGGGGTGTGAGGGATGGGTATTTAGTACGGGGTGTGGGATGGGTATTTAGTATGGGGTGTGGGATGGGTATTTAGGTGAGGGGTGTGTGGGATGGGTATTTAGGTGAGGGGTGTGTGGGATGGGTATTTAGGTGAGGGGTGTGTGGGATGGGTATTTAGGTGAGGGGTGTGTGGGATGGGTATTTAGGTGAGGGGTGTGTGGGATGGGTATTTAGTACGGGGTGTGTGGGATGAGTATTTAGGTGAGGGGTGTGTGGGATGGGTATATAGTACGGGGTGTGTGGTATGGGTATTTAGGTGAGGGGTGTGTGGGATGGGTATTTAGGTGAGGGGTGTGGGGGATGGGTATTTAGTACGGGGTGTGTGGGATGGGTATTTAGTACGGGGTGTGAGGGATGGGTATTTAGGTGAGGGGTGTGTGGTATGGGTATTTAGTATGGGGTGTGTGGGATGGGTATTTAGTACGGGGTGTGAGGGATGGGTATTTAGGTGAGGGGTGTGTGGGATGGGTTTTTAGTATGGGGTGTGAGGGATGGGTATTTAGTATGGGGTGTGAGGAATGGGTATTTAGGTGAGGGGTGTGTGGGATGGGTATTTAGGTGAGGGGTGTGTGGGATGGGTATTTAGGTGAGGGGTGTGTGGGATGGGTATTTAGGTGAGGGGTGTGTGGGATGGGTATGTAGGTGAGGGGTGTGTGGGATGGGTATGTAGGTGAGGGGTGTGTGGGATGGGTATTTAGGTGAGGGGTGTGTGGGATGGGTATTTAGGTGAGGGGTGTGTGGGATGGGTATTTAGGTGAGGGGTGTGTGGGATAGGTATTTAGTACGGGGTGTGAGGGATGGGTATTTAGGTGAGGGGTGTGTGGGATGGGTATTTAGTATGGGGTGTGAGGGATGGGTGTTTAGGTGACGGGTGTGTGGGATGGGTATTTAGGTGAGGGGTGTGAGGGATGGGTATTTAGTACGGGGTGTGGGATGGGTATTTAGTATGGGGTGTGGGATGGGTATTTAGGTGAGGGGTGTGTGGGATGGGTATTTAGGTGAGGGGTGTGTGGGATGGGTATTTAGGTGAGGGGTGTGTGGGATGGGTATTTAGTACGGGGTGTGTGGGATGGGTATTTAGGTGAGGGGTGTGTGGGATGGGTATTTAGTACGGGGTGTGTGGGATGAGTATTTAGGTCAGGGGTGTGTGGGATGGGTATATAGTACGGGGTGTGTGGTATGGGTATTTAGGTGAGGGGTGTGTGGGATGGGTATTTAGGTGAGGGGTGTGGGGGATGGGTATTTAGTACGGGGTGTGTGGGATGGGTATTTAGTACGGGGTGTGAGGGATGGGTATTTAGGTGAGGGGTGTGTGGTATGGGTATTTAGTACGGGGTGTGTGGGATGGGTATTTAGTACGGGGTGTGAGGGATGGGTATTTAGGTGAGGGGTGTGTGGGATGGGTTTTTAGTATGGGGTGTGTGGGATGGGTATTTAGTATGGGGTGTGAGGGATGGGTATTTAGGTGAGGGGTGTGTGGGATGGGTATTTAGGTGAGGGGTGTGTGGGATGGGTATTTAGGTGAGGGGTGTGTGGGATGGGTATTTAGGTGAGGGGTGTGTGGGATGGGTATTTAGGTGAGGGGTGTGAGGGATGGGTATTTAGGTGAGGGGTGTGTGGGATAGGTATTTAGTATGGGGTGTGAGGGATGGGTGTTTAGGTGACGGGTGTGAGGGATGGGTATTTAGTATGGGGTGTGTGTGATGGGTATTTAGTACGGGGTGTGTGGGATGGGTATTTAGGTGAGGGGTGTGTGTGATGGGTATTTAGTACGGGGTGTGAGGGATGGGTATTTAGGTGAGGGGTGTGTGGGATGGGTATTTAGTATGGGGTGTGAGGAATGGGTATTTAGGTGAGGGGTGTGTGGGATGGGTATTTAGGTGAGGGGTGTGTGGGATGGGTATTTAGGTGAGGGGTGTGTGCGATGGGTATTTATGTGAGGGGTGTGTGGGATGTGTATTTATGTGAGGGGTGTGTGGGATGTGTATTTAGGTGAGGGGTGTGTGGGATGGGTATTTAGGTGAGGGGTGTGTGGGATGGGTATTTAGGTTAGGGGTGTGTGGGATGGGTATTTAGGTGATGGGTGTGTGGGATGGGTATTTAGGTGATGGGTGTGTGGGATGGGTATTTAGGTGAGGGGTGTGTGGGATGGGTATTTAGTACGGGGTGTGGGATGGGTATTTAGTATGGGGTGTGGAATGGGTATTTAGGTGAGGGGTGTGTGGGATGGGTATTTAGGTGAGGGGTGTGTGGGATGGGTGTTTAGGTGAGGGGTGTGTGGGATGGGTGTTTAGGTGACGGGTGTGTGGGATGGGTATTTAGGTGAGGGGTGTGAGGGATGGGTATTTAGTACGGGGTGTGGGATGGGTATTTAGTATGGGGTGTGGGATGGGTATTTAGGTGAGGGGTGTGTGGGATGGGTATTTAGGTGAGGGGTGTGTGGGATGGGTATTTAGGTGAGGGGTGTGTGGGATGGGTATTTAGTACGGGGTGTGGGATGGGTATTTAGTATGGGGTGTGGAATGGGTATTTAGGTGAGGGGTGTGTGGGATGGGTATTTAGGTGAGGGGTGTGTGGGATGGGTGTTTAGGTGAGGGGTGTGTGGGATGGGTGTTTAGGTGACGGGTGTGTGGGATGGGTATTTAGGTGAGGGGTGTGAGGGATGGGTATTTAGTACGGGGTGTGGGATGGGTATTTAGTATGGGGTGTGGGATGGGTATTTAGGTGAGGGGTGTGTGGGATGGGTATTTAGGTGAGGGGTGTGTGGGATGGGTATTTAGGTGAGGGGTGTGTGGGATTGGTATTTAGGTGAGGGGTGTGTGGGATGGGTATTTAGGTGAGGGGTGTGTGGGATGGGTATTTAGGTGAGGGGTGTGTGGGATGGGTATTTAGTACGGGGTGTGTGGGATGAGTATTTAGGTGAGGGGTGTGTGGGATGGGTATATAGTACGGGGTGTGTGGTATGGGTATTTAGGTGAGGGGTGTGTGGGATGGGTATTTAGGTGAGGGGTGTGGGGGATGGGTATTTAGTACGGGGTGTGTGGGATGGGTATTTAGTACGGGGTGTGAGGGATGGGTATTTAGGTGAGGGGTGTGTGGTATGGGTATTTAGTATGGGGTGTGTGGGATGGGTATTTAGTACGGGGTGTGAGGGATGGGTATTTAGGTGAGGGGTGTGTGGGATGGGTTTTTAGTATGGGGTGTGTGGGATGGGTATTTAGTATGGGGTGTGAGGAATGGGTATTTAGGTGAGGGGTGTGTGGGATGGGTATTTAGGTGAGGGGTGTGTGGGATGGGTATTTAGGTGAGGGGTGTGTGGGATGGGTATGTAGGTGAGGGGTGTGTGGGATGGGTATGTAGGTGAGGGGTGTGTGGGATGGGTATTTAGGTGAGGGGTGTGTGGGATGGGTATTTAGGTGAGGGGTGTGTGGGATGGGTATTTAGGTGAGGGGTGTGTGGGATAGGTATTTAGTACGGGGTGTGAGGGATGGGTATTTAGGTGAGGGGTGTGTGGGATGGGTATTTAGTATGGGGTGTGAGGGATGGGTGTTTAGGTGACGGGTGTGTGGGATGGGTATTTAGGTGAGGGGTGTGAGGGATGGGTATTTAGTATGGGGTGTGGGATGGGTATTTAGGTGAGGGGTGTGTGGGATGGGTATTTAGGTGAGGGGTGTGTGGGATGGGTATTTAGGTGAGGGGTGTGTGGGATGGGTATTTAGGTGAGGGGTGTGTGGGATGGGTATTTAGTACGGGGTGTGTGGGATGGGTATTTAGGTGAGGGGTGTGTGGGATGGGTATTTAGTACGGGGTGTGTGGGATGAGTATTTAGGTCAGGGGTGTGTGATGGGTATATAGTACGGGGTGTGTGGTATGGGTATTTAGGTGAGGGGTGTGTGGGATGGGTATTTAGGTGAGGGGTGTGGGGGATGGGTATTTAGTACGGGGTGTGTGGGATGGGTATTTAGTACGGGGTGTGAGGGATGGGTATTTAGGTGAGGGGTGTGTGGTATGGGTATTTAGTACGGGGTGTGTGGGATGGGTATTTAGTACGGGGTGTGAGGGATGGGTATTTAGGTGAGGGGTGTGTGGGATGGGTTTTTAGTATGGGGTGTGTGGGATGGGTATTTAGTATGGGGTGTGAGGGATGGGTATTTAGGTGAGGGGTGTGTGGGATGGGTATTTAGGTGAGGGGTGTGTGGGATGGGTATTTAGGTGAGGGGTGTGTGGGATGGGTATTTAGGTGAGGGGTGTGTGGGATGGGTATTTAGGTGAGGGGTGTGTGGGATGGGTATTTAGGTGAGGGGTGTGTGGGATGGGTATTTAGGTGAGGGGTGTGAGGGATGGGTATTTAGGTGAGGGGTGTGTGGGATAGGTATTTAGTATGGGGTGTGAGGGATGGGTGTTTAGGTGACGGGTGTGTGGGATGGGTATTTAGTACGGGGTGTGTGGGATGGGTATTTAGGTGAGGGGTGTGTGTGATGGGTATTTAGTACGGGGTGTGAGGGATGGGTATTTAGGTGAGGGGTGTGTGGGATGGGTATTTAGTATGGGGTGTGTGGGATGGGTATTTAGTATGGGGTGTGAGGGATGGGTATTTAGGTGAGGGGTGTGTGGGATGGGTATTTAGGTGAGGGGTGTGTGGGATGGGTATTTAGTATGGGGTGTGAGGAATGGGTATTTAGTACGGGGTGTGAGGAATGGGTATTTAGGTGAGGGGTGTGTGGGATGGGTATTTAGGTGAGGGGTGTGTGGGATGGGTATTTAGGTGAGGGGTGTGTGGGATGGGTATTTAGGTGAGGGGTGTGTGGGATGGGTATTTAGTACGGGGTGTGTGGGATGGGTATTTAGTACGGGGTGTGTGGGATGGGTATTTAGTACGGGGTGTGTGGGATGGGTATTTAGTACGGGGTGTGTGGGATGGGTATTTAGGTGAGTGGTGTGTGGGATGGGTATTTAGGTGAGTGGTGTGTGGGATGGGTATTTAGGTGAGGGGTGTGTGGGATGGGTATTTAGTACGGGGTGCGTGGGAAGGGTATTTTGTATGGGGTGTGGGATGGGTATTTAGGTGAGGGGTGTGTGGGATGGGTATTTAGGTGAGGGGTGTGTGGGATGGGTATTTAGGTGAGGGGTGTGTGGGATGGTTATTTAGTACGGGGTGTGGGATGGGTATTTAGGTGAGGGGTGTGTGGGATGGGTATTTAGTACGGGGTGTGTGGGATGGGTATTTAGTATGGGGTGTGTGGGATGGGTATTTAGTATGGTGTGTGTGGGATGGGTATTTAGTATGGGGTGTTTGGGATGGGTATTTAGTACGGGGTGTGTGGGATGGGTATTTAGGTGAGGGGTGTGTGTGATGGGTATTTAGTACGGGGTGTGAGGGATGGGTATTTAGGTGAGGGGTGTGTGGGATGGGTATTTAGTATGGGGTGAGGGGGATGGGTATTTAGGTGAGGGGTGTGTGGGATGGGTATTAGGTGAGGGGTGTGTGGGATGGGTATTTAGTACGGGGTGTGAGGGATGGGTATTTAGGTGAGGGGTGTGTGGGATGGGTATTTAGGTGAGGGGTGTGTGGGATGGGTATTTAGGTGAGGGGTGTGTGGGATGGGTATTTAGGTGAGGGGTGTGTGGGATGGGTATTTAGTACGGGGTGTGTGGGATGGGTATTTAGTACGGGGTGTGTGGGATGGGTATTTAGGTGAGTGGTGTGTGGGATGGGTATTTAGGTGAGTGGTGTGTGGGATGGGTATTTAGGTGAGGGGTGTGTGGGATGGGTATTTAGTACGGGGTGCGTGGGATGGGTATTTAGTATGGGGTGTGGGATGGGTATTTAGGTGAGGGGTGTGTGGGATGGTATTTAGGTGAGGGGTGTGTGGGATGGGTATTTAGTATGGGGTGTGTGGGATGGGTATTTAGGTGAGGGGTGTGTGGGATGGGTATTTAGTACGGGGTGTGGGATGGGTATTTAGGTGAGGGGTGTGTGGGATGGGTATTTAGTACGGGGTGTGGGATGGGTATTTAGGTGAGGGGTGTGTGGGATGGGTATTTAGGTGAGGGGTGTGTGGGATGGTTATTTAGTACGGGGTGTGGGATGGGTATTTAGTACGGGGTGTGTGGGATGGGTATTTAGTATGGGGTGTGTGGGATGGGTATTTACTATGGTGTGTGTGGGATGGGTATTTACTATGGTGTGTGTGGGATGGGTATTTAGTATGGGGTGTTTGGGATGGGTATTTAGTACGGGGTGTGTGGGATGGGTATTTAGGTGAGGGGTGTGTGTGATGGGTATTTAGTACGGGGTGTGAGGGATGGGTATTTAGGTGAGGGGTGTGTGGGATGGGTATTTAGTATGGGGTGTGTGGGATGGGTATTTAGTATGGGGTGTGAGGGGTGTGTGGGATGGGTATTTAGGTGAGGGGTGTGTGGGATGGGTATTTAGGTGAGGGGTGTGTGGGATGGTTATTTAGTACGGGGTGTGGGATGGGTATTTAGGTGAGGGGTGTGTGGGATGGGTATTTAGTACGGGGTGTGTGGGATGGGTATTTAGTATGGGGTGTGTGGGATGGGTATTTAGTATGGTGTGTGTGGGATGGGTATTTAGTATGGGGTGTTTGGGATGGGTATTTAGTACGGGGTGTGTGGGATGGGTATTTAGGTGAGGGGTGTGTGTGAAGGGGATTTAGTACGGGGTGTGAGGGATGGGTATTTAGGTGAGGGGTGTGTGGGATGGGTATTTAGTATGGGGTGTGTGGGATGGGTATTTAGTATGGGGTGTGAGGGGTGTGTGGGATGGGTGTTTAGGTGAGGGGTGTGTGGGATGGGTATTTAGGTGAGGGGTGTGTGGGATGGGTGTTTAGGTGACGGGTGTGTGGGATGGATATTTAGGTGAGGGGTGTGAGGGATGGGTATTTAGTACGGGGTGTGGGATGGGTATTTAGTATGGGGTGTGGGATGGGTATTTAGGTGAGGGGTGTGTGGGATGGGTATTTAGGTGAGGGGTGTGTGGGATGGATATTTAGGTGAGGGGTGTGAGGGATGGGTATTTAGGTGAGGGGTGTGTGGGATGGGTATTTAGGTGAGGGGTGTGTGGGATGGGTGTTTAGGTGACGGGTGTGTGGGATGGATATTTAGGTGAGGGGTGTGAGGGATGGGTATTTAGTACGGGGTGTGGGATGGGTATTTAGTATGGGGTGTGGGATGGGTATTTAGGTGAGGGGTGTGTGGGATGGGTATTTAGGTGACGGGTGTGTGGGATGGATATTTAGGTGAGGGGTGTGAGGGATGGGTATTTAGTACGGGGTGTGGGATGGGTATTTAGTATGGGGTGTGGGATGGGTGTTTAGGTGAGGGGTGTGTGGGTTGGGTATTTAGTACGGGGTGTGTGGGATGGGTATTTAGGTGAGGGGTGTGTGGGATGGGTATTTAGGTGAGGGGTGTGTGGGATGGGTATTTAGTATGGGGTGTGTGGGATGGGTATTTAGGTGAGGGGTGTGTGGGATGGGTATTTAGTACGGGGTGTGTGGGATGGGTATTTAGGTGAGGGGTGTGTGGGATGGGTATTTAGGTGAGGGGTGTGTGGGATGGGTATTTAGTACGGGGTGTGTGGGATGGGTATTTAGGTGAGGGGTGTGTGGGATGGGTATTTAGGTGAGGGGTGTGTGGGATGGGTATTTAGGTGAGGGGTGTGTGGGATCGTTATTTAGTACGGGGTGTGGGATGGGTATTTAGGTGAGGGGTGTGTGGGATGGGTATTTAGTACGGGGTGCGTGGGATGGGTATTTAGTATGGGGTGTGGGATGGGTATTTAGGTGAGGGGTGTGTGGGATGGGTATTTAGGTGAGGGGTGTGTGGGATGGGTATTTAGTATGGGGTGTGAGGGATGGGTGTTTAGGTGAAGGGTGTGTGGGATGGGTATTTAGTATTGGGCGTGTGTGATGGGTATTTAGTACGGGGTGTGTGGGATGGGTATTTAGGTGAGGGGTGTGTGGGATGGGTATTTAGTACGGGGTGTGAGGGATGGGTATTTAGGTGAGGGGTGTGTGGGATGGGTATTTAGTATGGGGTGTGTGGGATGGGTATTTAGTATGGGGTTTGAGGGATGGGTATTTAGGTGAGGGATGTGTGGGATGGGTATTAGGTGAGGGGTGTGTGGGGTGGGTATTTAGTACGGGGTGTGAGGGATGGGTATTTAGGTGAGGGGTGTGTGGGATGGGTATTTAGTATGGGGTGTGTGGGATGGGTATTTAGGTGAGGGGTGTGTGGGATGGGTATTTAGTATGGGGTGTGTGGGATGGGTATTTAGTATGGGGTGTGAGGGATGGATCTTTAGGTGAGGGGTGTGTGGGATGGGTATTAGGTGAGGGGTGTGTGGGATGGGTATTTAGTACGGGGTGTGAGGGATGGGTATTTAGGTGAGGGGTGTGTGGGATGGGTATTTAGGTGAGGGGTGTGTGGGATGGGTATTTAGGTGAGGGGTGTGTGGGATGGGTAATTAGGTGAGGGGTGTGTGGGATGGGTATTTAGTACGGGGTGTGTGGGATGGGTATTTAGTACGGGGTGTGTGGGATGGGTATTTAGTACGGGGTGTGTGTGATGGGTATTTAGGTGAGTGGTGTGTGGGATGGGTATTTAGGTGAGTGGTGTGTGGGATGGGTATTTAGGTGAGGGGTGTGTGGGATGGGTATTTAGTACGGGGTGCGTGGGATGGGTATTTAGTACGGGGTGCGTGGGATGGGTATTTAGTATGGGGTGTGGGATGGGTATTTAGGTGAGGGGTGTGTGGGATGGGTATTTAGGTGAGGGGTGTGTGGGATGGGTATTTAGGTGAGGGGTGTGTGGGATGGGTATTTAGTATGGGGTGTGTGGGATGGGTATTTAGGTGAGGGGTGTGTGGGATGGGTATTTAGTACGGGGTGTGGGATGGGTATTTAGGTGAGGGGTGTGTGGGATGGGTATTTAGTATGGGGTGTGTGGGATGGGTATTTAGTATGGGGTGTGAGGGGTGTGTGGGATGGGTATTTAGGTGAGGGGTGTGTGGGATGGGTATTTAGGTGAGGGGTGTGTGTGATGGTTATTTAGTACGGGGTGTGGGATGGGTATTTAGTACGGGGTGTGTGGGATGGGTATTTAGTACGGGGTGTGTGGGATGGGTATTTAGTACGGTGTGTGTGGGATGGGTATTTAGTATGGGGTGTTTGGGATGGGTATTTAGTACGGGGTGTGTGGGATGGGTATTTAGGTGAGGGGTGTGTGTGATGGGTATTTAGGTGAGGGGTGTGTGTGAAGTGGATTTAGTACGGGGTGTGAGGGATGGGTATTTAGGTGAGGGGTGTGTGGGATGGGTATTTAGTATTTGGTGTGTGGGATGGGTATTTAGTATGGGGTGTGAGGGGTGTGTGGGATGGGTATTTAGGTGAGGGGTGTGTGGGATGGGTGTTTAGGTGAGGGGTGTGTGGGATGGGTATTTAGGTGAGGGGTGTGTGGGATGGGTGTTTAGGTGAGGGGTGTGTGGGATGGGTGTTTAGGTGACGGGTGTGTGGGATGGATATTTAGGTGAGGGGTGTGAGGGATGGGTATTTAGTACGGGGTGTGGGATGGGTATTTAGTATGGGGTGTGGGATGGGTATTTAGTACGGGGTGTGTGGGATGGGTATTTAGGTGAGGGGTGTGTGGGATGGGTATTTAGGTGAGGGGTGTGTGGGATGGGTGTTTAGGTGAGGGGTGTGTGGGATGGGTATTTAGGTGAGGGGTGTGTGGGATGGGTGTTTAGGTGACGGGTGTGTGGGATGGGTATTTAGGTGAGGGGTGTGTGGGTTGGGTATTTAGTACGGGGTGTGTGGGATGGGTATTTAGGTGAGGGGTGTGTGGGATGGGTATTTAGTACGGGGTGTGTGGGATGAGTATTTAGGTGAGGGGTGTGTGGGATGGGTATATAGTACGGGGTGTGTGGTATGGGTATTTAAGTGAGGGGTGTGGGGGATGGGTATTTAATACGGGGTGTGTGGGATGGGTATTTAGTACGGGGTGTGAGGGATGGGTATTTAGGTGAGGGGTGTGTGGTATGGGTATTTAGTATGGGGTGTGTGGGATGGGTATTTAGTACGGGGTGTGAGGGATGGGTATTTAGGTGAGGGGTGTGTGGGATGGGTATTTAGTATGGGGTGTGAGGGATGGGTATTTAGGTGAGGGGTGTGTGGGATGGGTATTTAGGTGAGGGGTGTGTGGGATGGGTATTTAGGTGAGGGGTGTGTGGGATGGGTATTTAGGTGAGGGGTGTGTGGGATAGGTATTTAGTACGGGGTGTGAGGGATGGGTATTTAGGTAAGGGGTGTGTGGGATGGGTATTTAGTATGGGGTGTGTGGGATGGGTATTTAGGTGAGGGATGTGTGGGATGGGTATTTAGGTGAGGGGTGTGTGGGATGGGTATTTAGTATGGGGTGTGTGGGATGGGTATTTAGTATGGGGTGTGAGGGATGGGTATTTAGGTGAGGGATGTGTGGGATGGGTATTAGGTGAGGGGTGTGTGGGGTGGGTATTTAGTACGGGGTGTGAGGGATTGGTATTTAGGTGAGGGGTGTGTGGGATGGGTATTTAGGTGAGGGGTGTGTGGGATGGGTATTTAGTACGGGGTGTGTGGGATGGGTATTTAGTACGGGGTGTGTGGGATGGGTATTTAGGTGAGGGGTGTGTGGGATGGGTATTTAGTATGGGGTGCGTGGGATGGGTATTTAGTATGGGTGTGGGATGGGTATTTAGGTGAGGGGTGTGTGGGATGGGTATTTAGGTGAGGGGTGTGTGGGATGGGTATTTAGTATGGGGTGTGTGGGATGGGTATTTTGGTGAGGGGTGTGTGGGATGGGTATTTAGTACGGGGTGTGGGATGGGTATTTAGGTGAGGGGTGTGTGGGATGGGTATTTAGGTGAGGGGTGTGTGGGATGGGTATTTAGGTGAGGGGTGTGTGGGATGGGTATTTAGTACGGGGTGTGTGGGATGGGTATTTAGTATGGGGTGTGTGGGATGGGTATTTAGTATGGTGTGTGTGGGATGGGTATTTAGTATGGTGTGTGTGGGATGGGTATTTAGTATGGGGTGTTTGGGATGGGTATTTAGTACGGGGTGTGTGGGATGGGTATTTAGGTGATGGGTGTGTGTGATGGGTATTTAGTACGGGGTGTGAGGGATGGGTATTTAGTATGGGCTGTGTGGGATGGGTATTTAGGTGAGGGGTGTGTGGGATGGGTATTTAGTATGGGGTGTGTGGGATGGGTATTTAGTATGGGGTGTGAGGGATGGATATTTAGGTGAGGGGTGTGTGGGATGGGTATTAGGTGAGGGGTGTGTGGGATGGGTATTTAGTACGGGGTGTGAGGGATGGGTATTTAGGTGAGGGGTGTGTGGGATGGGTATTTAGTATGGGGTGTGTGGGATGGGTATTTAGGTGAGGGGTGTGTGGGATGGGTATTTAGTATGGGGTGTGTGGGATGGGTATTTAGTATGGGGTGTGAGGGATGGATCTTTAGGTGAGGGGTGTGTGGGATGGGTATTAGGTGAGGGGTGTGTGGGATGGGTATTTAGTACGGGGTGTGAGGGATGGGTATTTAGGTGAGGGGTGTGTGGGATGGGTATTTAGGTGAGGGGTGTGTGGGATGGGTATTTAGGTGAGGGGTGTGTGGGATGGGTAATTAGGTGAGGGGTGTGTGGGATGGGTATTTAGTACGGGGTGTGTGGGATGGGTATTTAGTACGGGGTGTGTGTGATGGGTATTTAGGTGAGTGGTGTGTGGGATGGGTATTTAGGTGAGTGGTGTGTGGGATGGGTATTTAGGTGAGGGGTGTGTGGGATGGGTATTTAGTACGGGGTGCGTGGGATGGGTATTTAGTACGGGGTGCGTGGGATGGGTATTTAGTACGGGGTGCGTGGGATGGGTATTTAGTATGGGGTGTGGGATGGGTATTTAGGTGAGGGGTGTGTGGGATGGGTATTTAGGTGAGGGGTGTGTGGGATGGGTATTTAGGTGAGGGGTGTGTGGGATGGGTATTTAGTATGGGGTGTGTGGGATGGGTATTTAGGTGAGGGGTGTGTGGGATGGGTATTTAGTACAGGGTGTGGGATGGGTATTTAGGTGAGGGGTGTGTGGGATGGGTATTTAGTACGGGGTGTGGGATGGGTATTTAGGTGAGGGGTGTGTGGGATGGGTATTTAGGTGAGGGGTGTGTGGGATGGTTATTTAGTACGGGGTGTGGGATGGGTATTTAGGTGAGGGGTGTGTGGGATGGGTATTTAGTACGGGGTGTGTGGGATGGGTATTTAATATGGGGTGTGTGGGATGGGTATTTAGTATGGGGTGTGTGGGATGGGTATTTAGTACGGGGTGTGTGGGATGGGTATTTAGGTGAGGGGTGTGTGTGATGGGTATTTAGGTGAGGGGTGTGTGGGATGGGTATTTAGTATGGGGTGTGTGGGATGGGTATTTAGTATGGGGTGTGTGGGATGGGTATTTAGTATGGGGTGTGAGGGATGGGTATTTAGGTGAGGGGTGTGTGGGATGGGTATTAGGTGAGGGGTGTGTGGGATGGGTATTTAGTACGGGGTGTGAGGGATGGGTATTTAGGTGAGGGGTGTGTGGGATGGGTATTTAGGTGAGGGGTCTGTGGGATGGGTATTTAGGTGAGGGGTGTGTGGGATGGGTATTTAGGTGAGGGGTGTGTGGGATGGGTATTTAGTACGGGGTGTGTGGGATGGGTATTTAGTACGGGGTGTGTGGGATGGGTATTTAGGTGAGTGGTGTGTGGGATGGGTATTTAGGTGAGGGGTGTGTGGGATGGGTATTTAGTACGGGGTGCATGGGATGGGTATTTAGTATGGGGTGTGGGATGGGTATTTAGTATGGGGTGTGGGATGGGTATTTAGGTGAGGGGTGTGTGGGATGGGTATTTAGGTGAGGGGTGTGTGGGATGGGTATTTAGTACGGGGTGTGGGATGGGTATTTAGGTGAGGGGTGTGTGGGATGGGTATTTAGTACGGGGTGTGGGATGGGTATTTAGGTGAGGGGTGTGTGGGATGGGTATTTAGGTGAGGGGTGTGTGGGATGGTTATTTAGTACGGGGTGTGGGATGGGTATTTAGGTGAGGGGTGTGTGGGATGGGTATTTAGTACGGGGTGTGTGGGATGGGTATTTAGTACGGGGTGTGTGGGATGGGTATTTAGTATGGGGTGTGTGGGATGGGTATTTAGTATGGTGTGTGTGGGATGGGTATTTAGTATGGGGTGTTTGGGATGGGTATTTAGTACGGGGTGTGTGGGATGGGTATTTAGGTGAGGGGTGTTTCATGGGTATTTAGTACGGGGTGTGAGGGATGGGTATTTAGGTGAGGGGTGTGTGGGATGGGTATTTAGTACGGGGTGTGAGGGATGGGTATTTAGGTGAGGGGTGTGTGGGATGGGTATTTAGGTGAGGGGTGTGTGGGATGGGTATTTAGTACGGGGTGTGTGGGATGGGTATTTAGTACGGGGTGTGTGGGATGGGTATTTAGGTGAGTGGTGTGTGGGATGGGTATTTAGGTGAGTGGTGTGTGGGATGGGTATTTAGGTGAGGGGTGTGTGGGATGGGTATTTAGTACGGGGTGCGTGGGATGGGTATTTAGTATGGGGTGTGGGATGGGTATTTAGGTGAGGGGTGTGTGGGATGGGTATTTAGGTGAGGGGTGTGTGGGATGGGTATTTAGTATGGGGTGTGTGGGATGGGTATTTAGGTGAGGGGTGTGTGGGATGGGTATTTAGTACGGGGTGTGGGATGGGTATTTAGGTGAGGGGTGTGTGGGATGGGTATTTAGTACGGGGTGTGGGATGGGTATTTAGGTGAGGGGTGTGTGGGATGGGTATTTAGGTGAGGGGTGTGTGGGATGGTTATTTAGTACGGGGTGTGGGATGGGTATTTAGGTGAGGGGTGTGTGGGATGGGTATTTAGTACGGGGTGTGTGGGATGGGTATTTAGTATGGGGTGTGTGGGATGGGTATTTAGGTGAGGGGTGTGTGGGATGGGTATTTAGTATGGGGTGTATGGGATGGGTATTTAGTATGGGGTGTGAGGGATGGGTATTTAGGTGAGGGGTGTGTGGGATGGGTATTTAGTATGGGGTGTGTGGGATGGGTATTTAGTATGGGGTGTGTGGGATGGGTATTTAGTATGGGGTGTGAGGGATGGGTATTTAGGTGAGGGGTGTGTGGGATGGGTATTTAGTATGGGGTGTGTGGGATGGGTATTTAGTATGGGGTGTGAGGGATGGGTATTTAGGTGAGGGGTGTGTGGGATGGGTATTTAGGTGAGGGGTGTGTGGGATGGGTATTTAGTACGGGGTGTGTGGGATGGGTATTTAGGTGAGGGGTGTGTGGGATGGGTATTTAGGTGAGGGGTGTGTGGGATGGGTATTTAGTATGGGGTGTGTGGGATGGGTATTTAGTATGGGGTGTGAGGGATGGGTATTTAGGTGAGGGGTGTGTGGGATGGGTATTTAGTATGGGGTGTGTGGGATGGGTATTTAGTATGGGGTGTGTGGGATGGGTATTTAGTATGGGGTGTGAGGGATGGGTATTTAGGTGAGGGGTGTGTGGTATGGGTATTTAGTATGGGGTGTGTGGGATGGGTATTTAGTATGGGGTGTGAGGGATGGGTATTTAGGTGAGGGGTGTGTGGGATGGGTATTTAGGTGAGGGGTGTGTGGGATGGGTATTTAGGTGAGGGGTGTGTGGGATGGGTATTTAGGTGAGGGGTGTGTGGGATGGGTATTTAGGTGAGGGGTGTGTGGGATGGGTATTTAGTACGGGGTGTGGGATGGGTATTTAGGTGAGGGGTGTGTGGGATGGGTATTTAGTACGGGGTGTGGGATGGGTATTTAGGTGAGGGGTGTGTGGGATGGGTATTTAGGTGAGGGGTGTGTGGGATGGTTATTTAGTACGGGGTGTGGGATGGGTATTTAGGTGAGGGGTGTGTGGGATGGGTATTTAGTACGGGGTGTGTGGGATGGGTATTTAGTACGGGGTGTGTGGGATGGGTATTTAGTATGGGGTGTGTGGGATGGGTATTTAGTATGGTGTGTGTGGGATGGGTATTTAGTATGGGGTGTTTGGGATGGGTATTTAGTACGGGGTGTGTGGGATGGGTATTTAGGTGAGGGGTGTTTCATGGGTATTTAGTACGGGGTGTGAGGGATGGGTATTTAGGTGAGGGGTGTGTGGGATGGGTATTTAGTACGGGGTGTGAGGGATGGGTATTTAGGTGAGGGGTGTGTGGGATGGGTATTTAGGTGAGGGGTGTGTGGGATGGGTATTTAGTACGGGGTGTGTGGGATGGGTATTTAGTACGGGGTGTGTGGGATGGGTATTTAGGTGAGTGGTGTGTGGGATGGGTATTTAGGTGAGTGGTGTGTGGGATGGGTATTTAGGTGAGGGGTGTGTGGGATGGGTATTTAGTACGGGGTGCGTGGGATGGGTATTTAGTATGGGGTGTGGGATGGGTATTTAGGTGAGGGGTGTGTGGGATGGGTATTTAGGTGAGGGGTGTGTGGGATGGGTATTTAGTATGGGGTGTGTGGGATGGGTATTTAGGTGAGGGGTGTGTGGGATGGGTATTTAGTACGGGGTGTGGGATGGGTATTTAGGTGAGGGGTGTGTGGGATGGGTATTTAGTACGGGGTGTGGGATGGGTATTTAGGTGAGGGGTGTGTGGGATGGGTATTTAGGTGAGGGGTGTGTGGGATGGTTATTTAGTACGGGGTGTGGGATGGGTATTTAGGTGAGGGGTGTGTGGGATGGGTATTTAGTACGGGGTGTGTGGGATGGGTATTTAGTATGGGGTGTGTGGGATGGGTATTTAGGTGAGGGGTGTGTGGGATGGGTATTTAGTATGGGGTGTATGGGATGGGTATTTAGTATGGGGTGTGAGGGATGGGTATTTAGGTGAGGGGTGTGTGGGATGGGTATTTAGTATGGGGTGTGTGGGATGGGTATTTAGTATGGGGTGTGTGGGATGGGTATTTAGTATGGGGTGTGAGGGATGGGTATTTAGGTGAGGGGTGTGTGGGATGGGTATTTAGTATGGGGTGTGTGGGATGGGTATTTAGTATGGGGTGTGAGGGATGGGTATTTAGGTGAGGGGTGTGTGGGATGGGTATTTAGGTGAGGGGTGTGTGGGATGGGTATTTAGTACGGGGTGTGTGGGATGGGTATTTAGGTGAGGGGTGTGTGGGATGGGTATTTAGGTGAGGGGTGTGTGGGATGGGTATTTAGTATGGGGTGTGTGGGATGGGTATTTAGTATGGGGTGTGAGGGATGGGTATTTAGGTGAGGGGTGTGTGGGATGGGTATTTAGTATGGGGTGTGTGGGATGGGTATTTAGTATGGGGTGTGTGGGATGGGTATTTAGTATGGGGTGTGAGGGATGGGTATTTAGGTGAGGGGTGTGTGGGATGGGTATTTAGTATGGGGTGTGTGGGATGGGTATTTAGTATGGGGTGTGAGGGATGGGTATTTAGGTGAGGGGTGTGTGGGATGGGTATTTAGGTGAGGGGTGTGTGGGATGGGTATTTAGGTGAGGGGTGTGTGGGATGGGTATTTAGGTAAGGGGTGTGTGGGATGGGTATTTAGGTGAGGGGTGTGTGGGATGGGTATTTAGTATGGGGTGTGTGGGATGGGTATTTAGGTGAGGGGTGTGTGGAATTGGTATTTAGGTGAGGGGTGTGTGGGATGGGTATTTAGGTGAGGGGTGTGTGGGATGGGTATTTAGGTGAGGGGTGTGTGGGATGGTTATTTAGTACGGGGTGTGGGATGGGTATTTAGGTGAGGGGTGTGTGGGATGGGTATTTAGTACGGGGTGTGTGGGATGGGTATTTAGGTGAGGGGTGTGTGGGATGGGTATTTAGGTGAGGGGTGTGTGGGATGAGTATTTAGGTGAGGGGTGTGTGGGATGGGTATTTAGGTGAGGGGTGTGTGGGATGGGCATTTAGTACGGGGTGTGTGGTATGGGTATTTAGTACAGGGTGTGTGGGATGGGTATTTAGTACGGGGTGTGTGGGATGGGTATTTAGGTGAGGGGTGTGTGGGATGGGTATTTAGTATGGGGTGTGTGGGATGGGTATTTAGTACGGGGTGTGTGGGATGGGTATTTAGGTGAGGGGTGTGAGGGATGGGTATTTAGGTGAGAGGTGTGTGGGATGGGTATTTAGGTGAGGGGTGTGTGGGATGGGTATTTAGTACGGGGTGTGGGATGGGTATTTAGGTGAGGGGTGTGTGGGATGGGTATTTAGGTGATGGGTGTGTGGGATGAGTATTTAGGTGAGGGGTGTGTGGGATGGGTATTTAGTATGGGGTGCGAGGGATGGGTCTTTAGTATGGGGTGTGTGGGATGGGTATTTAGTACGGGTGGTGTGGGATGGGTATTTAGGTGAGGGGTGTGTGGGATGGGTATTTAGGTGAGGGGTGTGTGGGATGGGTATTTAGTACGGGGGGTGTGGGATGGGTATTTAGTACGGGGGGTATGGGGGATGGGTATTTAGTAAGGGGTGGGTGTGCTTGTGGCAGGGGTCAGCGGGGCATCCTCCTGGGGCTAAGCTCTCTACTCTCTGAACCCTGACACTGAAGGTCTTGGAATACATTTTCCACCACCTAGTTCCCACCTCTCTAGGATGACTACATGTTTTATTCAATGTCTCTCGAGCACCAAGGAGAGAACACATGAACATAACAACAGACAGAGAAACACACTATTTTAAATGGTGGAAGATACAATCCAAGATGGAGGACAGTTGCTCTGTCGTCAGAGAGAATAGCGCCTACCTTGGTCAGGCCTCCCACATCCAGGTAGAAACAGACGATGAAGAGATTCCAGGCCACCCAGAGAGCTGTCCACACTGTGTACTGTACAGGACACACACACACACACAAACTTCAAAAAACACATCGCAAATGAAAATAAGTTGGAAATGAAATGAAAGATCTCTGTCTGTGAATGGTGTTATGGGACACACTCTACACTGCACTAGACTGTTTATTTATTCATGTGTACTACCCGCTCTAGCCCACATGCCAAAGCTGCGATAAGTCCATTAAGACTTAAAGGAGTTGTTTTTTAAACCAGCTGAGTGTTTAATGGAGGGGCATAAACAGGTCTTAGGATGGAATTACATTTGCAACATTTACAAAGGGTCTATTATACAAAAAACGAACTATAGTTTGTCTCCTTACAGACACTTTGAGCACTTTGAAAAAGCGATACTCAAATCCAATCCATAATCATCCATCAATATGGTCTTCTGACAGGAAGCTGCTAACCAAACTTCCACTCACGGCTGAACTTCTTCCAAAGGAGATGTTTTTCACCATGTGAACATGTCAACGCTCATTGAGACAGTAGAGGACTTGCCCTAATTATCCTAGCCTAAAGACGTTGAGTCATACTGTTGAACCATACTTTTTCCAAGAAAGTATTCTTCCCACTATCCGCTCTTGCCTTTGGTTACTCTCTCCACTCCCTTGGCTTTTCGCTCTCCCTCCTTTTCCCCAGTATTGTTTCCTTATTCCATCTCAACCTTCTATCCTCTTTTGCCTTTGATTATTCTCCCCTTTCCCTTCCCTCACCCATTCCTTCCAATCTCTCTCCTCTCTCCCTCACCCATTCCTTCCAATCTCTCTCTCCTCTCTCCCTCACCCATTCCTTCCAACCTCTCTCTCCTCTCTCCCTCACCCATTCCTTCCAATCTCTCTCTCCTCTCTCCCTCACCCATTCCTTCCAATCTCTCTCTCCTCTCTCCCTCACCCATTCCTTCCAACCTCTCTCTCCTCTCTCTCACCCATTCCTTCCAACCTCTCTCTCCTCTCTTCCTCACCCATTCCTTCCAACCTCTCTCCTCTCTTCCTCACCCATTCCTTCCAATCTCTCTCTCCTCTCCCTCACCCATTCCTTCCAATCTCTCTCCTCTCTCCCTCACCCATTCCTTCCAATCTCTCTCTCCTCTCTCCCTCACCCATTCCTTCCAACCTCTCTCTCCTCTCTCCCTCACCCATTCCTTCCAACCTCTCTCTCCTCTCTCTCACCCATTCCTTCCAACCTCTCTCTCCTCTCTTCCTCACCCATTCCTTCCAATCTCTCTCTCCTCTCCCTCACCCATTCCTTCCAAACTCTCTCTCCTCTCTCCCTCACCCATTCCTTCCAATCTTTCTCTCCTCTCTCCCTCACCCATTCCTTCCAACCTCTCTCTCCTCTCTCCCTCACCCATTCCTTCCAACCTCTCTCCTCTCTCTCACCCATTCCTTCCAACCTCTCTCTCCTCTCTTCCTCACCCATTCCTTCCAACCTCTCTCTCCTCTCTTCCTCACCCATTCCTTCCAATCTCTCTCTCCTCTCCCTCACCCATTCCTTCCAAACTCTCTCTCCTCTCTCCCTCACCCATTCCTTCCAAACTCTCTCCTCTCTCCCTCACCCATTCCTTCCAATCTCTCTCTCCTCTCTCCCTCACCCATTCCTTCCAACCTCTCTCTCCTCTCTCCCTCACCCATTCCTTCCAACCTCTCTCCTCTCTCTCACCCATTCCTTCCAACCTCTCTCTCCTCTCTTCCTCACCCATTCCTTCCAATCTCTCTCTCCTCTCCCTCACCCATTCCTTCCAAACTCTCTCTCCTCTCTCCCTCACCCATTCCTTCCAAACTCTCTCTCCTCTCTCCCTCGCCCATTGCTTCCAACCTCTCTCTCCTCTCTCCCTCACCCATTCCTTCCAATCTCTCTCCTCTCTCCCTCACCCATTCCTTCCAACCTCTCTCTCCTCTCTCCCTCACCCATTCCTTCCAATCTCTCTCCTCTCTCCCTCACCCATTCCTTCCAATCTCTCTCCCTCACCCATTCCTTCCAACCTCTCTCCCTCACCCATTCCTTCCAACCTCTCTCCCTCGCCCTTTGATTTTCTTTCCACATTAACACCCAAAGTGAACATTGCTAATACATTTTTGACGTACAGTATATGTGAAATGTTATCATTACTTAGCTTCATCCATCCCGTGTTAACTGAATAAAAGAGACAATACACTTCCTGTAATGATCTTCTAACTCCAAACGACACCAGAGTGGAATAACACTTAAAATATTAATAACCTGTCCGGGAGCTATGGGTTCTTCAATCTAGAGCATTGTACTGCTCTTCAATCTAGAACATTCTAGTATTCTTCAATCTGCAACCTTCTAGTGTGCTTCAATCTTGAACGTTCTAGGACATTCTATTAGGTTTTTCAATCTTGGGTCTGGAGTGATACAAGATGGCCAGGCTTTTGTTCTTGCCCAGTACTAACACACCTAATTCAACTAATCTAATCCTCCTTTCCATCACTCCCCCCACCCATAACCCCTCAGATTTAACCAAATCCTAAATCCTGTGGATTCGTGCTGAGGTGGACCCTAGGGTACACTCTGTTCGAGTGTGAAATGAATGGAAGTTGAGTCATTAATTAAATGTAATTACTGATGGATTAAAAAGGATTAAGACGCCAAACAATGTGTTTAGGGAGAGAGCCAGGGATCTTGGGAGTTTGGATAAATGGAAAAATAACAAACGACACCCCAATGTAATGTGTGCACCTGTGTGAATGTTTGTACTCACCACTACAATGTAGCGTGGTCGGTACTGTATAGTGCCGAAGAAGCCGAGGATGACAATGATGATGTGGAAGAAGTTGGCCAGAATGGGCGCCCATTGGTATCCCAGGAAGTCAAAAACCTGCCTCTCCAACGCCACGATCTGCAGGGGGGGAGGGGGGAGGGTTAGGAAGACTGAATTTGGGGGATGAAGGTCAAGAACATCCTTTTTGGTCGCATTTGAACGTGCAAGGACACTCAAAGGTACAGTATAGGCTAAGTGCATTACCCAACCAACCACAATGTACAACAAGAGTATAAACCACCGTGACACATCCATCCACATCTTAATGAAAGCATAAAGCAGTGCCATGGTCCATTCTGCATTTGATTAGTCTCCTTAACACACACAGACGCTTACATCTTCTTAACGAGGATTCTCTCATTACCAGACACTGACATCTTCTTAACGAGGATTCTCTCATTACCACACACAGACACTGACATCTTAACCAGGATTCTCTCATTACCACACACAGACACTGACATCTTCTTAACCAGGATTCACTCATTACCACACACAGACACTGACATCATCTTAACGAGGATTCTCTCGTTGCCACACACAGACACTGACATCTTAATGAGGATTCTCTCATTACCACACACAGACACTGACATCTTTATGAGGATTCTCTCATTACCACACACAGACACTGACATCTTCTTAACGAGGGTTCTCTCATTACCACACACAGACACTGACATTTTCTTAATGAGGATTCTCCCATTACCACACACAGACACTTACACCTTAACGAGGATTCTCTCATTACCACACACAGACACTGACATCTTCTTAACGAGGATTCTCTCATTACCACACACAGAAACTGACTTCTTAACGAGGATTCTCTCATTACCACACACAGAAACTGACTTCTTAATGAGGATTCTCTCATTACCACACACAGACACTGACATCTTCTTAACGAGGATTCTCTCATTACCACACACAGACATCTTCTTAACGAGGTGGAAATGTTGATGGGCCTCGTGAAGCAGGTGTGGGTTTGACAGTTTGTAAGCTTCAGCCAGAGATACATCCAGCCTCACACACACACACACACACACACACAGCATGGCACTGTAAGCTTCAGCCAGAGATACATCCAGCCTCACACACACACACACACACACACACACACACACAGAGCTGTGTCTAGGCATTAGCGACTTAAGCAAGCACTTACAGGACAGAATTAAAAATACATTTTGGACTGACAAATGTAGATATTTTAAAATACATGGAATTTAAAGGTTTCATAGAATGAAATTAGATTTTAAATCTTTTGGACATCAGAGCGAATTTGAGGGAATCTGATTTGAGTCAGAAAAGGATGTTCATATTGTCACGTTCTGACCTTAGTTCTTTTGTTATGTCTAGTATGGTATGTTTTAGTATGGTCAGGGCGTGAGTTGGGTGGGTTATCTATGTTCTTTTTTCTATAATTTTGGATTTTCTGTGTTCGGCCTGGTATGGTTCTCAATCAGAGGCAGCTGTCAATCGTTGTCCCTGATTGAGAATCATATTTAGGTAGCCTGGTTTCACTGTTAGTTGTGGGTGTTTATTTTCTGTTTAGTGTGTGTTGCACCTGACGGAGCTGTTTCGTTTGTTCTCTTTTGTTACTTCGTATTTAGTGTTCAGTTCATTTTCTTAAAAGGATGAACACTTACCACGCTGCGCATTGGTCTGACATTTCTTACTCCTCAGAGGAGGACGAAGACACAGTTGTCTTTAGGTAAAATATACAAAACCTGGCAGAGAGCCTATCCAACTGACAATCTCTTAGAGAAAAATATAAACTTAAAGACTTAAAAATAACTGATATTGGCACAAGATGAAGGGCATGTTGGAACATAACTAACAAAATTATAGTTAAGGAAAATGTAATCCAGTATAAACTAATGTATATAATTTATTATACAAGAGAACATTTTTTACAAATTCATGTCATGTCTTAAGTGTAAAACTAACAATGACTCAATAATCCATGCTTTCTGGGAATGTTATGACGTCATAAAGTTATGGGCGGATTTACAAAGTTGACTGTCAGAAGTATTACAATGTAAAATGACTGCATATTTCAAGAAGTCATATGAGGGTGCAGTGAAATACCCGATGGGTTGGACGAACCCCGTTTGTCAATTATTTTGAAAAAAAAACAGATACTTAAATCATGGAGAGGAACAAAATGGTGCAATTTAAAGACATGGCGGAGAGTAATGCAGGCACTAGAGATAGGGGTGAGAGCAGGTGTGATGTCGTTGATGTTTTAAAGACATGGAGGAGAGTAATGCAGGCACTAGAGATAGGGGTGAGAGCAGCTGTGATGTCGTTGATGTTTTAAAGACATGGAGGAGAGTAATGCAGGCACTAGAGATAGGGGTGAGAGAAGGTGTGATGTCGTTGATGTTTTAAAGACATGGCGGAGAGTAATGCAGGCGCTAGAGATAGGGGTGAGAGCAGGTGTGATGTCGTTGATGTTTTAAAGACATGGAGGAGAGTAATGCAGGCGCTAGAGATAGGGGTGAGAGCAGGTGTGATGTCGTTGATGTTTTAAAGACATGGAGGAGAGTAATGCAGGCACTAGAGATAGGGGTGAGAGCAGGTGTGATGTCGTTGATGTTTTAAAGACATGGAGGAGAGTAATGCAGGCACTAGAGATAGGGAGCAGGTGTGATGTCGTTGATGTTTTAAAGACATGGCGGAGAGTAATGCAGGCACTAGAGAAAGGGGTGAGAGCAGGTGTGATGTCGTTGATGTTTGTCTGCGTCTGTATGTTGTGATGTGTATGTTTTGTATTGTTTGGAAAATATCTATAAATAAAATGGAGAAGGAATGGCGCCGGAGGAGATGGCTGACCTTTTTAGGTCCCTTAAAAAAATTGTGCTATTGAGTGTGTTTTTTTTTGTTGTTATTTGTAACTTATTTTGCACATAAAGTTTCTGCCACTGTCTCCTATGACCAAAAAGAGCTAGAGAACAACGATTACTCACCCTGTACTGGAAGAATATGTTTAATGTTTGAGCAAAAGGGTAGATCTGCTGCTTTAAAGGAGCGGGACTCTAACCCGGAAGCTTAAAAGAAATCCTGCTATGCCCTCCAACGAACCATTAAACAAGCAAAGCGTCAATACAGGACTAAGATTGAATCATACGTCACCGGCTCCGACGCTCGTCGGATGTGGCAGGGCTTGCAAACTATTACAGACTACAAAAGGGAAGCACAACCGTGAGCTACCCAGTAACACAAGCCTACCAGATGAGCTAAATTACTTCCATGCTCACTTTGAGGCAAGTAAGACTGCAACATGCATGAGAGCTTCAGCTGTTCCGGACGACTGTGTGATCACGCTCTCTGTAGCCGATGTGAGTAAGACCTTTAAACAGGTCAACATTCACAAGGCTGCAGGGCCAGACGGATTACCAGGACGTGTACTCTGAGCATGCACTGACCAACTGGCAAGTGTCTTCACTGACATTTTCAACATTTTCATTTTCAACCAGGTTAACACACTCACATATACACAACCGCAGGTTTACACTTGCGGGAGGGTGGCGGAATGCTTTAAGGAGCTGCTGTAGTGGGTTCTTAGTATTGGTATCCATTTGATCAAATTCCACCCCATTTCCAAATTAGCAATTTCCCAAGATTAGCTTAGACCTACTCTGTCCCCAGTCCACCTGGCCGTGCTGCTGCTCCAGTTTCAACTGTTCTGCCTGTGATTATTATTATTTGACCATGCTGGTCATTTATAAACATTTGAACATCTTGGCCATGTTCTGTTATAATCTCCACCCGGCACAGCCAGAAGAGGACTTGCCACCCCACATAGTCTGGTTCCTCTCTAGGTTTCTTCCTAGGTTTTGGCCTTTCTAGGGAGTTTTTCCTAGCCACCGTGCTTCTACACCTGCATTGCTTGCTGTTTGGGGTTTTAGGCTGGGTTTCTGTACAGCACTTTGAGATATCAGCTGATGTACGAAGGGCTATATAAATACATTTTATTTGATTTGATTTAGGTGTGTAATAATAATTTGGTGGGTGCTTACATTTGTCCTATTTCACACGAGTGTATTATATGCATTTATGGATTGGAAATTTGATTTTTGCAACTCCCCCGAGACAACCTCAGAGAGTGTGATCACGGCCAAGTTCTGCCATTATCAAAAGCGACCCTGGAGCAGTTAGTTAAAGGCACATAAACAAATGTTTCCCCTTGTCGGCTGGGGATTCAAACTAGCAACCTTCCGGTTACTGGCTCAATGCTCGAACCGCTAGGCTACCTGCCACCCTGTGTGTGTGTGTGTGTGTGTGTGTGTGTGTGTGTGTGTGTGGTGTGTGTGTGTGCACTTTCAGATTGATTTCTGTCATCGGTGTGTGTGATTGAGTTAGCGATAAGGCCGCTACGACAGATCCTTTTTCCTGCCCGTACTCTACACCACAGAGAGAGAGAGAACTGCACTGACAGGAAAACATTAGGGTATGTAGACCACATACATGCACGCACAAACACGGCTATGTATAAAACAGCAGTATTTAACCCCCCCCCCCCCCCCCCCCCGTACACTGGGAGGGGCTGTCAGGCAAAAACTAGGGTGTTAAAACAAAGTGTTGAGTTAGTCATGAGTCATGATGGCAGTCAAATTCCACATGACCGTTTAGTTACAGTAATTAGGCTTGTTGGGGAATAATCAGAATTGGTTGGTAACATAGGTAAGATGTTTTATATTCATCATATGCTTATGAGTTATTTCTCATAAGAATGTATTTTGTTGTACTATAGTGGTGGCCATTGGCAGTTATCTGTTCTATATCAAGACTAAGTTGCATGGGCCGCAGAGAGGGGAGAGGTCAAGGTGTCATCATGTGTAAACATATATTTTGCTCTTTTGCTCCACTGTGTCTGTGTGCCAGTCACTCCCTACTTTTCCCATCGGGGAGAGGAGGATGGCAGTGTCTGGAATCATTCTCGTGCTCCATCTTATCTTAACCTATAGCCTCACTCTCCTCTCCGTGAGCTTGTCCAGGATTGGTTGTATTTAGAATTGGTTGTATCTAAATGACAATTTGATATATGCCTGTTGATATGGAGGATTGGTTTATGCTTCTGGGTTTAATTAAGGAGACAAAGCTGAACAATTTATTATGTCTATGCTGTCTGACTACGTGTGTTCTTTGCTATTAAAGGATCTCAGTTGCAATGTGTAAGGGGCTCTCAGAGAATTCAATGATAGACACTGAATTGATCTGAGAGTCACAGGGTTGTGATAGAGCTCATATAATTAAAGATGGACTTTAATAACTAACTCTGACTTGTGTAGTCAGATAAGATAAAATGTAGCTTTTTGGCCATCAAGGAAAACGCTATGTCTGGCGCAAACCCAAAACCTCTCATCACCCCAAGAACACCACTATGTTTTTTTATCGGCAGGGACTGGAAAACTAGTCAGAATTGAATTAATGATGGACGGAGCTAAATACAGGAAATTCTTGAGGGAAACCTGTTTCATACTTCCAGAGATGTGAGACTGGGACAGAGGTTCACCTTCCAGCAGGACAATGACCCTAAGCCTACTGCTAATGCATGGCCTTGGATGGAACCCATCCAACTTTAAGGAGCTGGAGCAGTTTTGCCTTGACGAATGGGCAAAAAAATCAGTGGCTAGATGGGCCAAGCATATAGAGACATGCCACAAGAGACTTGCAGCTGTAATTGCTGCAAAAGATGGCTCTGCAAAGTATTGACTTGGGGGGGTGAATAGTTATGCACGCTCAAGTTCAGTTTATTTGTCTTATTTCATGTTTGTTTCACAATAAAAAACATTTTGCATCTTCAAAGATGTAGGAATGTTATGTAAATCAAATGACACAACCCCCCCCCCCCAAACATCCATTTAAATTCCAGGTTGTAAGGCAACAAAATAGAAAAATGCCAAGGGAGGTTGTCAGGATGTGTATGAAGAAGAAGTCAGGTGCAGGAGAGCAGAGTATGATAAATAAAGCACACTTTATTATAGTTCCAAACAAAACAACAAAACAAATGCTTTCAAACAACGGAACAATAAAGTAAAGCGCTTAACGAACATCGCTAGATATGAAAACAATTACACACAAAACATGATGGGAAACAGAGGGTTAAATACAAGTAGATTGATTGGGGAAATGAAAACCAGGTGTGTATGGAAACAAGACTAGACAAATGGATATATGAAAAATGGATCGGCGATGGCTAGAAAGCCGGTGACGTCGATCGCCGAACGCCACCCGAACAAGGAGAGAAGCCGATTTCGGCTTTTTGTGACTTCTTCTAATCATAGTCGCACACCTGTAGTCTAGCCCATACTCCTATAGGTTTTGATAACAGGTGTATCACAACTAAAGTTGCCAAATAATGTAAAGCGTCTAGGTGTAGCAGGTAATGCGGAGTCAGGCGCAGGACACAGAGATGAGTAATTCATATAACTTTACTCAAAACAACAAATATTCCAAGAAGAAGGAAAATAATCAAGCTCACAAATACAGACCACCTTACAATGAACAAACTCGCACAAACCATGGGGGAACCAGAGGGTTAAATAAGGAACATATAATTATGGGAATGGCAACCAGGTGTGTACAATGAAGACAAAACAAATGGAAAATGAAAAGTGGATCGGTCGTGGCTAGAAAACCTTTGAGGTCGACCGCCGAATGCCGCCCGAACAAGGAGAGGGACCAACTTCGGCAGAAGTTGTGACAAATAACTTAAAATTAAGCACATTAATCCGCTTTACGATGGGTGTAGAGCCTAACTGGAATACATACCAAATGCAGCGTGTCAGTTTCAAGTTTGGGGAAGAGAATTTTCACCATAAAAATGCACCTTTATAATAAAAGCTTTACATGTATAATAGGCATGACGGCCACACAAAGGGGATGCTTTTGCTGTTCGTTAGGCCTACTCATCTTGTTGGCTGACAAAGTAAATGTGGACAGTTCTTCCAATATCTTCAAAATGCACCTTGGAACTGGATAAGGATGTGCGCAGTTGCGTCCCCGATGTGTCTGTCTTCACTTATAGCCTGTGAGAAAGACCGGATCACATGACGGAGAGGTGCTTTGGAGCACTCAGGGAATAGCGGCCACTGGCCGCAAAAGGCATGTATTTTTTTTTAGGTTGCATTACGGCCACACAAAAGGGATGCCACCGGAAAATTCAAGGCATTATTAAGTGTTTGTTAAATTGTGACTGAGAGACTGATGAACTGTGTGCAGCCTGCGCAAAAACAAAGCAGAGCTCATGCCTTTCATGCAACTTTTTTCAAATTATCATTAGAGTTGCATCATGCAGCCAACGTTTGTAACTAAAGTTACATAAATAACTCTAAATTGAAACACATAGGAGTTCCTGTTTCTTTGTTGACCTATCAACACAGAATGGACATGTGCACACTCCTTCAAATCGTTTTATTCAGCTATGTTCAAATGTATTCTTCATACTATAAAATACTATAAAACAATGCCACGTAATTGTAAGCAAATCTTGTCTGCTAAATAAACTACTGTAGACCCCAGCCATTTGGCATAGCCAGATCAGGCCGTAACATAAGGACAACTCAGAGTATGCTATTATTTTCTTCTGAAATAGACTACATTTTCTTCATATCATGTTTCTTGAGACCTGTCTAAAACAAATGATGCACTTATTGTGATGGTGTAGGCTATATTACATGAATGTGTTAGACTTTTAAAATGTAGATGTTCCAAAGGTCTGCATCAGTGGCTTGTAGGCGATGTGTGGAAACCAGGATACGCTAAATGTGTTTGTTAATTAACAGTCAATTAACGTGAGACTGGACAATTCACGGACAATCACCAGCTGACAGAATGTCATGGCCGCCACAGCCCTAAGTGGGAACACAGTAAAAGCTTGTCAATCTACTGTGTTATGGGTCCCTTATCTTGTTGTACTGATGTGTTAACCTGGGGAATGCTGCAGCCTCAAGGCCATTTCAACACTGTGTAGCTTCCTCTGGTTCCTGTCTTTTGACAGCCAACAGCCACTCACAGTAAACTACTTACAGTACAAGCAAGCTTTCAACAATGTTCAAGCCAGAGACACGTTCACCATATAAATAGACTCAAACACACACACACACTTCTTTTTTAATAAAAATAGAACAGTTCCTGGTAGCAACCTTGCCTGATCTTCTCTCTCATGTTATGAAATTGAACATGCAGGCAAGGATGTGGTAAAAATGGGCCTGTTTGTAAAAGGGGGATATTTCTTTGCAGTATAAGTAAGGTTCTTGGAAACTGCCCACACACCACCCCTGGCAAAGTGGCTGGCACATTTGAGTTATTTCAGCTTAGATATCTTTAACCTCATTATAGTGATTATGGGTCATGAAGGTGTGTTCCATGTGTTAAGACTTTGATTGGCGCGTTTATGTTCATGGCGGGAGAGTGACAGCCATGAACATACAATCAGGCAGAGAGGGAGAGAGAGAGTCCACAAGCAACAGGTCACTAGAAATGTGCATTTAAAATCTGTGTATAAAGTAAGTTACCCCTGAACCCGTGGCAAAATGTGTGTGTCCTTCCCCCCAATGTCAGAGATGCACTTACGCCAGAACCAAATCTTCTCAATTTTTATGTTAAGGCTGTCACGAGATTACTTAACAAGCCATTCTAGCATTAAAATGATTAGCCTATTAATGCATGTGTGTATGGGTGCAGTGTGTGTGTTGTGAGCGTCATTCCATCTCTCGACCACCCTTAATGGTGTTCCCTCTAGGACTATGTGTAATTTGCAGCGCTGGCTTAGCCCAGAGAGGATGGATGAATTCCATTAAAGAACCATATAACATGTTTATTACCAAAGGACCACCATTACTCCTACAGGCAGTAATTGTAGCTGAGAGTGTGAATGTTTCTTCACAATAATATATTTTACTCTCTTAAGAACAGTTGGTGGTGAACTTCCAAGCACCCCCTAAATATTCTTTGAGGGAGTAGGCATAAATTATACTGCACACATGTGTACACCTGTATACCTACCGTGCGCATGCCGGCAGTAACATGTGGTAGCAGGGGTGTGCAGATGTGGGTTGACATTTATTTTGATAAATCCATTGAGAATATACACCATCAAAAAAATATCAACTATTAATTTGTTTAGGGAGGTCCCTAGAAAATAATAGCCTATTTTGAGTTTAATTAGGCCTATGTTACGGGTCTGTGCACCCATGACTGTGCAATACAAATTAAATCAATAGGTCGTTATTTTGTTCATTAAACAGACAAGACACACCTACCCGATCACAGTCAACACACAACACAGTAAAATACAAATAATATTTTTCCCACAAAACTTGTCAAGGGAATGTGTGGAACTGCTAACATAAGAAAGTGATATTTTTTTTCTCCATGTTTCAGCTCTTTCCTACACTCACTCCACTTTGTTAGGGAGCAGCCGTAGGGTCATATCTTCATCATGATACCCATAGAAATAATAGCAATCCTATTTTCAAAAGCATGTGTGTCTCGTGTTCATGTTTCACAACCTCCGCTGACTTTTGGAGTTGCCAATACGAGATCGGGCAACATAATAGGCCTACTCCTGATTTATGCTACATTACAGCATGCTAGATGTTTCTGATCAGTGATTTAGGCTACATTACAGCATGCTAGATGTTTCTGATCAGTGATTTAGGCTACATTATAGCATGCTAGATGTTACTGATCAGTGATTTAGGCTACATTATAGCATGCTAGATGTTTCTGATCAGTGATTTAGGCTACATTATAGCATGCTAGATGTTTCTGATCAGTGATTTAAGCTACATTACAGCATGCTAGATGTTTCTGATCAGTGATTTATGCTACATTATAGCATGCTAGATGTTTCTGATCAGTGATTTAGGCTACATTATAGCATGCTAGATGTTTCTGATCAGTGATTTATGCTACATTACAGCATGCTAGATGTTTCTCATCAGTGATTTATGCTACATTACAGCATGCTAGATGTTTCTGATCAGTGATTTATGCTACATTACAGCATGCTAGATGTTTTTGATCAGTGATTTATGCTACATTACAGCATGCTAGATGTTTCTGATCAGTGATTTATGCTACATTACAGCATGCTAGATGTTTCTGATCAGTGATTTATGCTACATTACAGCATGCTAGATGTTTCTGATCAGTGATTTAGGCTACATTATAGCATGCTAGATGTTTCTGATCAGGGATAGATGAGCAAACTAACAGATGAGCTATACCCCCTCCACTGATTGGCCCAGCCAGAAACCCTTAACCAAATAGCCTATACTGTACAGACTGAGATTCCATGAAACAAAATCACTGATTAATTATTAGACAAGTCAGGGAAGTCGCAGGCTTTTGGTAGGGAGTAGGCCTAGGATACTAAGTGACTGGTTGGGAGTAGGTCTAGACTACTAAGTGACTGGTAGGAAGTAGGCCCCAGGCTACTAAGTGATTGGTAAGGAGTAGGCCTAGGCTACTAAGTGACTGGTAAGGAGTAGGCCTACGCTACTAAGTGACTGGTAGGGAGTAGGCCTAGGCTACTAAGTGACTGGTAGGGAGTAGGCCTAGGCTACTAAGTGACTGGTAGGGAGTAGGCCTAGGCTACTAAGTGACTGGTAGGGAGTAGGCCTAGGCTACTAAGTGACTGGTAAGGAGTAGGCCTAGGCTACTAAGTGACTGGTAAGGAGCAGGCCTAGGCTACTAAGTGACCGGTTGGGAGTAGGCCTAGGCAACTAAGTGACTGGTTGGGAGTAGGCCTAAGCTACTAAGTGACTGGTAGGGAGTAGGTCTAGGCTACTAAGTGACGGGTAGGGAGTAGGCCTAGGCTGCTAAGTGACTGGTAGGGAGTAGGCTTAGACTACTAAGTGACTGGTAGGGAGTAGGCCTAGGCTACTAAGTGACTGGTAGGGAGTAGGCCTAGGATACTAAGCGACTGCGAGTGAAGAGTAAAGTGATCCACTTGTTAAACTACATAACATGCTGCCAAAATGTAATAAATTAACCAACTAGACAAGATGATCATGAGCAGCACTCACCTCAACTTAGCTAACCTTTCCCCTGCCTAAGTGTAGCCAAACCAATATCTAAATGGAGATTCAGTGAAAACATGGAGATTCAGTGAGACCCCACGCTTGTGTAAGGGGTGCGTACTGGCGGCAGAGAAGTCAGGTGCAAGAGAGCAAAAACTGTTAGGAGTTTAATAACAAAAATCACCGTAAACAATTTTTTTTATCGATACAATGAACTTACAATAAACAATTCCGGACAAGGACATGGGGGGAACAGATGGTTAAATACACAACATGTAATGATGGAATTGAAACCAGGTATGTGGGAAGACAAGACAAAACAAATGGAAAGTGGATCAATGATGGCTAGAAGACCGGTGATGCCGACCGCCGCCCGAACAAGGAGAGGAACCAACTTCGGCGGAAGTCGTGACAGCTTGTCTCAAAGCAGCACGATGACACTGTCCGAATTATCATCTAGTTGACCACACTATGCATGGATTGGATGACTTTGGTAGTTTCACTACCAACAATTTGATACATGCCTTCAATTGAATTAGCCTACTCTATTCAAATATTTTGGTCATTCACTGCTATTTATTCCCACAGTAATTCTTTATGGATCCATCCAGTTGTGGTTAAGAAAACAGTGCACACTTAGTTGTGGGCTATGTGAAGTGACATGCCTTGTAAAGTTTAGAACTGCCAGGAGGATGGTAAAACCTGCGCTGCCTAGCAACCATCAAGAGTAAGCTCGTAGTGCGTGCCATTGCTAACTCAGCATTGCAGCTACGTTTGATACTAAGCCGTAGGCAGAACTTTACCGAAATTATTACTAGGTTGTTTGGTGGAAATAAAAGTTCAAATCAAATCACATTTTATTTGTCACATACACATGGTTAGCAGATGTTAATGCGAGTGTTGCGAAATGCTTCTGCTTCTAGTTCCGACAATGCAGTAATAACCAACGAGTAATCTAACCTAACAATTCCACAACTACTACCTTATACACACAAGTGTAAAGGAATGAAGAATATGTACATAAAAATAATTTAATGAGTGATGGTACAGAACGGCGTAGTCGTTTAGCTCAGTTACCTTAGCTTTCTGGGGAACAGGAACAATGGTGGCCTTCTTGAAGCATGTGGGAACTGCAGACTGGGATAAGGATTGATTGAATATGTCCGTAAACACACCAGCCAGCAGGTCTGCGCATGCTCTGAGGACGCGGCTGGGGATGCCGTCTGGGCCTGCAGACTTGCGAGGGTTAACATGTTTAAATGTTTTACTCACGTCGGCTGCAGTGAAGGAGAGTCCGCAGGTTTTGGTAGCGGGCCGTGTCAGTGGCACTGTATTGTCCTCAAAGCGAGCAAAGAAGTTATTTAGTCTGTCTGGGAGCAATACATCCTGGTCCGCGACGGGGCTGGTTTTCTTTTTGTAATCCGTGATTGACTGTAGACCCTGCCACATACCTCTTGTGTCTGAGTCGTTGAATTGCAACTCTACTTTGTCTCTATACTGACGCTTAGCTTGTTTGATTGCCTTGCGGAGGGAATAGCTACACTGTTTGTATTCAGTCATGTTTCCGGTCACCTTGCCCTGGTTAAAAGCAGCGGTTCGCGCTTTCAGTTTCGTGCGAATGCTGCCATCAATCCACGGTTTCTGGTTTGGGAATGTTTTAATAGTTGCTGTGGGTACGACATTGCCGATGCACTTTCTAATGAACTCGCTCACCGAATCAGCTTATTCGTCAATGTTGTTGTTGGACGCAATGCGGAACATATCCCAATCCACGTGATCGAAGCAGTCTGGAAGCGTGGAATCAGATTGGTCGGACCAGCGTTGAACAGACCTGAGCGCTGGAGCTTCTTGTTTTAGTTTCTGTCTGTAGGCTGGAAGCAACAAAATGCAGTCGTGGTCAGCTTTTCCGAAATGAGGGCAGGGGAGGGCCTTATATAAATTGCGGAAGTTAGAATAACAATGATCCAGGGATTTACCAGCCCTGGGTGCACATTCGATATGCTGATAGAATTTAGGGAGTCTTGTTTTCAGATGAGCCTTGTTAAAATCCCCAGCTACAATGAATGCAGCCTCAGGATATGTGGTTTCCAGTTTACATAGAGTCAAATAAAGTCAGTTCAGGGCCGTCGATGTGTCTGCTTGGGGGGGAATATATACGGCTGTGATTATAATCGAAGAGAATTCCCTTGGTAGATAATGCGGTCGACATTTGATTGTGAGGAATTCTAAGTCAGGTGAACAGAAGGACTTGAGTTCCTGTATGTTGTTATGATCACACCTGTCACGACTTCTACCGAAGGTAACTCCTCTCCCGGTTCGGGCGGCGCTCGGCGGTCAGCGTCACTGGTTTACTAGCCGCCACCGATCCCTTTTTCCTTTTCTGTTTGTTTTGTCTGTGATCCTTTTCACACCTGGTTTCATTTGCGTTTATTTCTGTGTATATAGGGTACCTTTTGCCTGCCTTAGTTCGTGCGGGATTAGACTTGTGTGTGTATTGCGCTCGATTGTATTTGATGTTTGTTGTTTTCTGTGATTACGCATGTGTATGTAAAGTGTCGGAACGGTGTTTGTTCAGAAGTTTTTGAGTATCGAGAGCGTAGTTTTTTGTATTTCCGTCTCTGCCATTTTTGTAGTGGTGGACTATATGATTAAACACACTTCTCAGACATCCCTGCTCTCCTGCGCCTGACTCCTACACCTCTCACCGAGACACGCGTTATCACAACACCACGTCTTGTTAATCATAAGGCTTACCCCCCCCCCGCCCCTCTTCTTACCAGAAAGATGCTTGTCTCTGTCGGCGCGATGCGTGAAGAAACCAGCTGGCTGCACTGACTCCGATAGCATCTCTCGAGTGAGCCATGTTTCCGTGAATCAAAGAACGTTACAGTCTCTGATGTCTCTCTGGAAAGCTACCCTTGTTCGGATTTCATCAACCTTGTTGTCAAGAGACTAGACATTGGCGAGTAGTATGCTAGGGAGTGGTGCGCGATGTGCCCGTCTCCGGAGCCTGACCAGAAGACCGCACCGTTTGCCCTTTTTATGGCGACGTTGTTTAGGTTCGCCGGCTAGGATCCGATCCATTGTCCTGGGTGGAAGTTAAAACACAGGATCCGCTTCAGGAAAGTTATATTCCTGGTGGTGGTGAGTTGACGTTGCTCTTATATTCAGTAGTTCCTCCCGACTGCATGTAATGAAACCTAAGATTACCTGGCGTACCAAAGTAAGAAATAACACGTAAAAAAACAGTAGGACAGTATGTTTGTCTTGTCCCGTCCCAAGTATATTTTTCTTAGAATATATTTCGCATATATTTTTAATATCCTTTTTCATCTCAATTTCCATCTACGGACTGAACTTACTCTCCTGCAACCCGCCTCACCCAATGTGGTACGGATCTGTTATTTTTTTTACTTTAGAACAAGAACTGGCTCAGCCTGGTCTATTCCTGCCAGTCTGCACAGCGCGATATCAACCCAGACCATATTAGACTGCTTTTTCTCTACCACATCTCTGTATTCCTACCGCAAGCTCTGACACTCATTGCAGCTAGCTAGCTGCTATCCGAGTGGCTACTCCTGGCTAACGTCTCAGTCCCGAAGCAAGCACCAGTTAGCCTGGAGCTAGCCTGGAGCTAGCCTGGAGCTAGGCCCATCTCCAGGCTAGCTGAAGACTCTTTTACTACCGACACGGAGCCCTGCCGATCATGACTGGTCTGCCGACGTAACCATCCGTGGGGGTTTCAACAGGCTCTTCCGTTGCCACTTCTCCCGAAAGCCCATACGCTAGCCTGCTAGCCCCGGCACGCTAGATATCTGAATCGCCGTATCTCCAGCTCGCCTAGCTACTCACTGGACCCTATGATCATTAAGCTACACATGCATCTCCCTAGTGTAAATATGCCTTGTCTATTGCTGTTTTGGTTAGTGATTATTGTCTTGTGTCACTTTAGAACCTCCAGCCCTGCTCAAAGTTAGCCCCTTTGTTCCAACCCCCACACATGCAGTAACCTCATCTGGCGTAAATGGTGCCTCCAGAGACAAAACCTCTCTCATCTTCACTCAATGCCTAGGTTTACCTCCACTCTATTCACATCCTACCACACCCTTGTCTGTACATTATGCCTTGAATCTATTCTTCTGCGCCCAGAAATCTGCTACTTTTACTCTCTGTTCTGAATTTACTAGACGACCAGTTCTTATAGCCTTTAGCCGTACCCTTATTCTACTCCCTTATTCTACTCCTCCTCTGCTGATGTAGAGGTTAACCCAGGCCCTGCAGCCACTAGCTCCACCCTCATTCCCCAGTCGCTCTCATTTGTTGATTTCTGTAACTGTAAAAGCCTTGGTTTCATGCATGTTAACAATAGAAGTTTGATTCACTGCTTTAGCACATTCCGCCAACCCGGATGTCCTAGCCATGTATAAATCCTGGCTTAGGAAAATCCTAAAATTTCCATCCCTAACTATAACATTTTCCAACAAGATAGAACTGCCAAAGGGGGCGGAGTTGCAATCTACTGCAGAGATTGACAGAACTTTGCAGGCTTACTTTCCAGGTCTATGCCAAAACAATTCCAGCATCTACTTTTTTCAGAACCAAGTCTCTCACCATTGCCTCTTGTTATAGACCCCTTTCAGCCCCCAGCTGTGCCCTGGACACCATATGTCAATCGATTGCCCCCCATCTATCTTCATAGTTTGTACTGTTTGGCGACCTAAACTGGGACACGCTTAACACCCCGGCAGTCCTACAAATCTTATCAAGGAACCTACCAGGTACAACCCTAAATTCGTAACCATGGTCACCCTCTTTGATATCATCCTGACCAACTTGAACCCTCTAAATACACCTTTGCTGTCTTCAACCAGGATCTCAGTGAACATTGCCTCATTGTCTGTGTGCGTAATGGGTCCGCGGTCAAACGACCACCCCTCATCACTGTCAAACGCTCCCTAAAACACTTCAGCGAGCAGGCCTTTCTAATCGACCTGGTCCGGGTATCCTGGAAGGATATTGACCTCATCCCGTCAGTAGAGGATGCCTGGTTGCTCTTCAAAAGTGCTTTCCTCTCCATCTTAAATAAGCATGCCCCTTGAGATAGTGCCCTTGGTTCACCCCAGACTTGACTGCCCTTGACCAGCACAAAAACATTCTGTGGCGTTCTGCATTAGCATCGAACAGCCCCCACGATATGCAACTTTTGAGGGAAGTCAGGAACCAATATACTCAGTCAGTTAGGAAAGATAAGGCAAGAAAGACAAGGCACAAATGTGCATCCTGTGGCAATAATTCCCAAAAGTTTTGGGACACTGTAAAGTCCATGGAGAATAAGAGCACCTCCTCCCAGCTCCCCACTGCTTAGTCACTTTAACTATACATTCATGTACATACTATCTCAATTGGTCTGACCAACCAATGCTCCCGCATATTGGCCTAACCGGGCTATCTGCATTGTGTCCCACCCACCACTCGTCAACCCCTCTTTTACGCTACTGCTACTCTCTGTTCATCATATATGCATAGTCACTTGAACCATATCTACATACTACCTCAATCAGCCTGACTAACCGGTGTCTGTATGTAGCCTCGCTACTTTTATAGCCTCGCTACTGTATATATATGTTTTATTTCTTTACTTACCTATTGTTCACCTAATACCTTTTTTGCACTATTGGTAAGAGCCTGTAAGTAAGCATTTCACTGTAAGGTCTACACCTGTTGTATTCAGCGCACGTGATAAATAAACTTTGATTTGATTTGAGTGTTAATGCTAAATTGTAATTATTTCTCCTCCGTGGCCAATTTATTGCCTTACCTCCCTACTCTTCAAATTTACACACACTGTACATAGATGTTTTCTATTGTGTTATTGACTGTACGTTTGTTTATGTGTAACTCTGTGTTGTTGTTTTTGTCGCACTGCTTTGCTTTATCTTGGCCAGGTCGCAGTTGTAAATGAGAACTAGCCTGCCTGGTTAAATAAAGGTGAAATAAAAATGTTTTTTTTAAAGATCCCATGTCACCCATCGTAAGAGTTGGGGTGTTAACCCCGGTGTCCTGGCTAAATTCCCACTCTGGCCCCCATACCATCATGGCCACCTAATCATCCCCACCTTCCAATTGGCTCCTTTCCCCTGTAACTATTCCACAGGTCAACAAAAATAAACTGGGAGGTGGCTTTTCACACAAGTCTCCATATCTCTCCCTCCTCTCTCACTAACCCTCAGTTTCACCCTTTCCCTCCCCCTCTTCCCCAATACGCCCAGTGACTGAGCCATGACTATGTTTTTCCCAATGATAGCAGCTGACTGACTGGACCTCCCATCCCATGGCAGATACACTGGTGCCCAGCCACAGACCCATTACAATCACAACTAGCCTACATCAGAACATTACACACACAGATACAGCCCAACATCACAAGCCAAAATAAATGCCAAAGATGACCCACATAGTCAGAGACAAGCAACTTCCTTCCTCCGACTTCCCATTCTGGATATTTGCATATTTTTCTCGTCTCTTCTTCTCTCTCTCTTCCCTCTCCTTTCCCAAATCTGAGTATCCTGGTCCATCATGGTCATCCTCATTATAAAGTTTATCTAGAGTTGTGTTATCAGAGACCATTTCAGATTCTAACTCAACTACATGGCTAAGATGGGAAGAATAGACTAGGTTTTCAAAGAGATTTCAAGGCTAACAAGAGTAGAGGATTACGTTTCATCTTCTCTGGCACTTGTAGGCTTCTTTCCCTGGTTCTATTGGAATCACACTCACAATTTAATCAGCTTCTCTGACATGGGAATGAGAAAATGCGCTGGAACACACACACACACACACACACACACACACACACACACACACACACACACACACACACACAGTTCGCTTTGATTCATCAGAGAAGATGACAGAAGGAAAATGACAAAACAAGAGCAGCTTAAATAAACCCTTCCTCTCCTCCTTAAACAGTTTGGGTTTAACCCTAATTAGCGAGGTGGTAATTCAGCAACTTCAGAGGGATGTAGCAAGAAGGAACACTTAAGCAGGAAGTAAGCCCTCCCCAAAAGCTGTCAGCAGTTTTATATACCCTCATTCTCTTCTCCATAATTGACTCAGTACTCAGTACTCTTTTACTCGCCATACTAGGATTTACCAAGAAATTCCTTCCCAGTATTCCCGCTCAAACCGGAAGCATATAATACCATGCTTAACATTGACAACATGGTCAGACTAGCCACATTATCCATATTGAGAATGTTGTAATCACATCAGTGGTGGAACGTCACAACTCGGCAACTCGGGTAACAACTTTTTCTCCGTTTCCCACTTGTAAATCTGACTTGGAGGGTCATTCAATTGACATTTTCAACTGGGAATAAGGAACATCCGATAACTCAAATAGCACGTGAACACAGCAGTAACCTAGGTAGTTTTCCTTTGACTGAAATATGCAGCTTGGTCTTTTTCTCTTCCCTTGCACCTGGCTATCAGGGGAATTTGGGAAGGTTGTGGATTTTTGGCTTATTGTGGTGATTTTGTCAAAGCGAACTTATCTGATTCTCAGCTACTCAAAGAGATAAGCTGTAGCAGAGATTCAGCACCATGAAAAGTGCTGTGGTTGATTTGCCCGCAAATCTAAAGATATACTGTTGAAGTCGGAAGTTTACATACAGTTAGGTTGGAGTCATTAAAACTCTTTTTTCAACCACTCCACACATTTCTTGTTAACAAACTATAATGATCTCAATTAGCTTATCAGAAGCTTCTAAAACCATGAAATAATTTTCTGGAATTTTCCAAGCTGGTCAAAGGCACAGTCAATTTAGTGTATGTAAACTTCTGACCCACTGGAATTGTGATACAGTGAATTATAAGTGAAATAATCTGTCTGCAAACAATTGTTGACAACATTTATTGTGTCATGCGCAAAGTAGATGTCCTAACCAACTTGCCAAAACTATAGTTTGTTAACAAGACATTTGTGGAGTGGTTGAAAAACTAGTTTTAAATCACTCCAACCTAAGTGTATGTAAACTTCCGACTTGAACTGTGTGTGTTTATTTATATATACTGAGCAAAAATATAAACGTAACATGTAAAGTGTTGGTCCCATGTTTCATGAGCTGAAATAAAAGACCCCAGAAATGTTCCATGCACAAAAAGCGTATTTCTCTCAAATTTTTAGCACAAATTTGTTTATATCCCTGTTAGTGATTTCTCCTTTGCCAAGATAATCCACCCACCCGACAAGTGTGACATATCAAGAAGCTGATTAAACAGCATGATCATTCCACAGGTGCACCTTGTGCTGGGTCAATAAAAGGCCACATTAAAATGTGCAGTTTTGTAATACAAAACAATGCCACAGATGTCTCAAGTTTTGAGGGAGCGTGCAATTGGCATGCTGACTGCTGGAATGTCCACCACAGCTGTTGCTAAAGAATTTAATGTTAATTTCTCTACCATAAGCCGCCTCCAACGTTGTTTTAGAGAAGTTAGCAATAAAAATATGTCTATTTGGCCTCACAACCGCAGACCACGTGTAACCATGCCAGCCCAGGACCTTCACATCTGGCTTCTCACCTGCGGATCATCTCAGACCAGGCAGCTGATGAAACTGAGGAGTATTTCTGTCTGTAATAAAGCCCTTTTGTGGGAAAAAAAAATCATTTTGAATGGCTTGGCCTGGCTTCCCAGTAGATAGGCCTGGCTCCCAGGCCCACCCGTGGCTGCGCCACTGCCCAGTCATGTGAAATCCATAGATTAGGACCTAATGAATGTATTTCAATTGACTGATTTCCTATTATGAACTGTAACTCCGTTAAACTGTTGAAATTGTTGCTTATTCCATTTCTATTTTTGTTCAGTACACTGTTACATCTGCTCCTGCCATGCCTTCTACTGCTCATCCTGTGTCTCTTTGTCCTGCCGCCACTCCCCCAGTGCTCTCTCCCTCTCCCCCTCTCTCTGTGTGTGTGATTGTGTGGGAGGAGACAGGTGTGCTGGACTCTAAACAGATCCCCACCAGCTGCAAACTGTTCCATAATCAAGACCTCTACAAATACTCAGTTCTGTCACTTCCACACTGCCAGATCGTAATCTCTGCTCAGTCAGTCCACGTTTCTAGCCATTTGGTAATATTTAGATCCTGTTAACATGTTATTCCTGTTTTCCTTGCCTGACGCTGTTTTCCTCTCCGCTACAGTTCTGCCCGCTCTGACTCTGGTCCCTGCCTCCTGTCCCACGTCTGCTCATCCTGCTACTCTGTCCTGGATTCCCCCCGGACCTGCTTACCCTGTCCCAACACCTCTCGCCTCAGCCTCTGCACCTGGTTTCCTGCAACCCACCCAAGCTTCCCCTGGCCTGCACTCCATCTTCCACCTGTGTTTCAATAAATACCTTGGTTACTTCATCCCAGTCTTCTCGTCTGAGTCTGCTCTTGGGTTTCCCTGTTCCACTCCGCGTAACATACAATATACTTGAAGTTCAATCCCCTTTTCCAAAATTAATGTATGAAGACAAGTATGACGCAAAACATTTCTGGTTCATGGTTATTGTCCATAATTGTCAGTTACAAGATTATAAGATAATTGTGCCAGTCATACTATCTGCTATCCCCTACCCCTCCACACCATCCACTCTGTCCCCCCCCCTGCACCCTTTCCCTGATGTCAGGTTATTGTTGCACTGAATCTTCTGTCTGTATATCTTAGGGTTGCCGAGGTAATGCCAGGAGCGTCAGGGAGAGAGATTGGGGGGTGGGATAGAGAGAGGTTGGTTGGTTATTACCCTCTCCCTGACCTCTAACCTTGGACCAATTATGACTGTGACCCCATAGACCTGAGGTCTATATCTTCTCTAAAACATGCCCCCCTTTCCTCTCTCTCTCCCTGTCCTTTTCTTACTCTCTCTCTCTCTTCAACTCTAATTCGCTCTCACTGTATAACTCTCCCTCTATCTCTCTTTCTGCCTCTCTTCATCACCCCCCCTCTCTCATATATATATATATATCACTCTCTCGAGACTTTGGCCCAAATGATAAATCAAGCGGTGATCAATAATTCAAACACTTTCAAGCTTTGTCTCCTCTACCTCTCACAGCGTAAATGAGAGGGACAGGGTGAAGGAAGGAACGTTAGACTAGAGAGCGAGAGGGAGAGAGGCTCTGTTAAACCAGGCAGCTATCAATAATTCAAACACTTTCAAGCGTCTCCTCTACCACTCAAAGCCTAAACGAGAGGGAGAGGGGGAAGGAATGATAGACTAGACAGAAAAAACGAGAGAGAGAGAGAGGCTCTGTTAAACCAGGGATCTAACACAGACTAACGAGACTCGAGTCCTCATAAAAAAATTTAAGCAATGCTCTTCAACCATGAATACACTGGAAGCTCATCAGGTGAGAGAGAATGACAACATTATTTTCAAGTATGAGGATTCTGGCCTACTCTTGTGGACTCGTAGGTTTCCTAGCTTCCTGAGGCTGTTGGTCATTAAGGGTGGAAAGTTACCTTTCACCAGACCCCCTGAGTTAACATACACTGCTAGATTTCCCTCTCCTTTCATGTCCTGGGTCAGACAGAATCTTTCCCTTAAAATCATACAGCAGTGGGAACCATGATTTTAGTTTAAGATTGAAGTTGTTTCTGGTGATGAGAGGTAGGAGGGGTGCTGTACAAAACAAAGTAATCAGTGATTGGACCGTCTTGAACCAATCAGAGTATCAAAGCCAAAGTGTGATCTGGCAACCCATCGGTTTCTGGACCAATCACTGTGTTGGCATTCAGTGAAGGGTCAGGGAGGTACTCAGATCGACTCATTGTGGAGAAGAAACTAACGTCCGTGGGCAATGCATTTGGCCAGAGCAAGAAGTCTGGGTTACCAGGCAAACCACAGTCCTCCTGATTACCAAATATAGACCACTCTGTTGTGGCTGTTGACTGTTCCAGCATCTTCTCCCTTACCTTTCTATCTCCCCCTTTCACCGTTCTCTCTCTCAATGGGAGGTTATTTCCCTCTCTCTTTACACACTCTTTACCCACCCATCCAACCCTTACACACACACACACACACACACACACACACACACACACACACTTTAAAACTCAAGGTACAAACTCACCTGATTTACCCAGCTGAAGACATGACACTGTTCTTAACCTTAACAAACACACACAGGTCTGTAGGCAGGCTGTGCTGTGTTTTACTGCTGTGGCGTTCGCTCCAGCTGCAGTAATTATACCTAACGATGCATTAATAATAAAGCTATGCCGAGGCACAGGACAGATTGTGTGTGTATGCGTGCGCGTGTGAATATGGGGGAGGGGTAGCCTGCAAATTGGGGCGACATTCAGCAACAAATAGCTCATGATTATTCATGGTCAAATTTGAATGTTTAATACTCTGGCATGCACCAAGTGAACCGGCAAGGAACACACATCATTACTAAAAACCAGCCTAAATCCTTTGTAATGTGTTGAAATAATGTGACACACGCCAAATACAGAAGTCCGTGTTTTGAGGATAAAAGAAGCAAGTCTTTAGTCCAAATACTCTAACAACCATAAAGCCTAGAGATTCTCTAGAATATTTCACAATATTTCATTTTACTGGAACCCTGTCATAAGGCCTATACATGAAAACACTGTGGTAACACTTATGTCAGGCTATATTCCTTAGAAACAATGCACTTGAGCACCAGTTTCTTTATGCGGTTTCATAATGCACTCATTCGACACACACCGAAGCCAACACAGAGACACCTTTTCTAGAGGATGGGAATGAGATAATCACAGAACCATGACTCCTCCTCCTCCTCTCCTCCCTCATCTGATCTCCTCCTTCCCTCTCTCTTTTCTTTCATAATAACAACTCACAGACACAGATGAATTAGAATTGCAGATAGTCTCCACTATCTCTGCCTCTGACTGTATCAGGGCTCTCGATCTGGCTGGTTGTTCTCCCCCTCAGAGCTGGCTAGCCAGCTCTCCTCCTAGCCAAGTACATTATTGCTGAGTAGGGTGTTGTGCTTTTGTTTTTCTTTAGTTATTCAAGGACATAGTTGAAGGGACTGATTTCCATCTGTGACCTCATACACTATGCAAGTGATGAGGCAAATAGGTTTGTAGTTTTTACATTTTGTAGTCTTTTTCAATGAAAACCTAATGAAAGGCATCTGGCAGAAGCAAATTCATCCACAAACATGAATATAATGTTTGTATATCTGTTATACAATATATATATATATATACACATACACACATATACATACAGATATATATATATACCTAGATATCTATATGAACGCGTTTTCATGAATTTGATAATATAACCGTCAAGCCCATTCAGAATAGCAGGGACATGAACACAGAAGTGTAAATATAAGAACGCGTCATTTGCACAAGGTAATACTCCAGACCAGTGTGTGTTTGTGTGTGTGCACTTCAGTGTTTGGGCACACAAAGCCACCGTAGTCAATTGGGGGCCTCAGTCATCAATCACCCACTGTCCATGGAGCCACATCCACCATCACCATGAACACTGGGGAAAGGTCATTTTGGAATTCTATTACATTTTGGTCAGTGCACCTGTTCTGAGCTCAGTGGTTACACAAACCTTCACTGGGGAGAGGCTCTCATCACTACAGACCTTTGTGTGTATGCCTGCCTGCCTGTGTGTCTGAGAAAGGCCCGGAAGGTCGTCAAGGACTCCAGCCAGCCGAGTTACCATCTGGAAAGCGGACTAACAGGCTCCAAGACATCTTCTGCCACCAGGCTGTCAGACCACTGAACACCCTAGCGTTCTTCCTGCAGACCTGCACCTCAGAGATTCTCTGCACTCACTACCCACCCATCCAACCCTTACACACACATACAAGCACACACACACACACGCACTCATAATTCACAAACATGCATATATACACACACAAACACTCATAATTCACACACACACACAAATACACACACACTCATAATTCCCACACACACATACACACAGCTGCAGTTCTATATTATACTATTTATTCCACTGCGTGACCAAGTCACTTTATTTCTGTGAATACAGACCATTATTACTATGCATATAATGTCTCTTATTGCTTCTGAATTGTTCCATGTCACTTCAACAAGCCATGACGCCCACCGTCTCAGATCGTTCTGAAATTATTTCTGTTGTCAGAAACAGATGAGATCAGCATTACCGAAACGTTATTTTGTTGAAATATAATTTGATCTCGGATAAATTAAATGAATTGACTGCACCCAAAATGGCAATTTTAAGTGATAGGATTCAGATAATATTCAATTAATATAGTACCCAACATCCAATTTGTACAAGACTTCTTCCTATCCGTGCCAATGAGTAAGACATGAGTAATAATTGTTTTGGGTGAAAAGACACCCCAATCCCACCCTAACAACGAGAATACAGTATCAGTTTTCTACGATTTTAAAACAATCTTGAGATGGTGGATGTCTAGATTCACTTTCTTTTGCTTTTTGACGTGGAATGACCATTATTTCTTGTTGACTCTGTAATTATTATATTGTATTGATGAATGTACTGTATTGTTGAGGGAGCATAAGCATTTCGCTGCACCTTTCAAACCCGCTGTAAACTATGTATGTGATTTTGTGCGCCTGTCTTCCCTATGTGTCTGTTTCTCACGTTGGTGTGGCCTCATATTTCACCACTTAAGACTCCACGTCGTCTTGAGAACAACAGACACAAAAAAAAAAAAACAACAATCACAAAAACATTTGATGACCAAACAAGTACAGTAGATGGAAGACTGGCAAACCAGCCATTACTCTGAGGCAGTGCTATACAGAGAGACATCCCCTCTGTCCTGAAAGGTCAGTCAGTGTAGAGGAACAAGAGGATTCCCAATCAATAGAAACTCATTATCCGCCTTCAGAGAGAAATCACCACTCGCAACTCCCTGCCTGGCCACGATGCAGCGAACCACAAGTTAATTAGGGATGACAATGATGCCATTGTGGTTTGATCCAGAAAGACATTACAAAGCTACTTATTATCATCACAGTCTGTGCCTATAGCTGTTCTATTTTTAGCACAAAGAACTGTTTATGGTGTGCTATTGATGGTGATTTACATAATGTTTGCTAATTTATTCAAAATAAAAAACTGAAATATCACATTTACATAAGTATTCAGACCATTTACTCAGTACTTTTTTGAAGCACCTTTGGCAGCGATTACAGCCTTGAGTCTTCTTGGGTATGACGCTACAAGCTTGGCACATCTGTATTTGGGAAGTTTCTCCCATTCTTCTCTGCAGATCCTCTCAAACTCTGTAAGGTTGGATGGGGAGTGTCGCTGCACAGATATTTTCAGGTCTCTCCAGAGATGTCGATCGGGTTCAAGTCCGGGCTCTGGCTGGGCCACTCACGGACATTCAGACACTTGTCCTGAAGCCACTCCTGCGTTGTCTTGGTTGTGTGCTGTCATGACTGTCCTGATCAGGTCAGGTTACAGGAGACCACAACCCTACAGATTATCTCTCAGCCCCAACAGAGGAGGAGAGATCTAGTGGTCTGAAGATGTGGGGGTTTAATTACCCCTCACACCCCAAATCTCAGGCCACAGACAAATTCATTTGTCCTTTTACTATGGAGAACCAGCCTCAGAACATTAAACATGAAATAAAAGGACTTTGGAACAATGGTTTCCGTCAGCCACAATGGTGGTCATGACGATAGATGGTATGTGAAAATGTATGTCATTTTTGTTTTGTTATTAAAGGTTAATAGATGACGTTATTACGAAAACATTGTAACGTGAAGAGTTTTCATAGTATATGTTTGATGTTTATACATTGTACCGTGTGGAAAATGTCCAAATCAAAGGGAATGTTTTGGTAAAGATGAAATGTGAAGTTAGTTGTCTAAAATTGGATTTGAGAAAAACCTAGACCTTGCTCTTAACTTAGTACACCCAGAGAATTGCCCTAAAGGCGGTTACACCCACTTCTGACCCAAGGGTATAAAACCTGTGAGAAAATAATTTACAGATAAGACTACGTGACCGAAGCTGCAGCCAAGGTCTAAAAAGTAAACAAACCCAGAACGCAACACAAGTTTGAAGACAAAGAAATCTTTTTCTACCCAAGCTACGGATGAGGAGCTGTGTCTAAGCGGGTGAATTCAAGCCGGACCCCCTAGCATCCAATCCCAGGGAATCGTGGTATCTAAACAGTTTAATCCCTATGCTGTGAGCTCTGAGCTACAGAGCTGTCTGTCCTCAGAAGACCCCTTCCAGAGCAAGGGTGAGGGAACAGACTCCTAATCCAAAACGACGCTGACATCGTGAGGACGACCAGAGAGGTGCACCGGGCAAGTGCGTCATCGAGCAGCCTGAACGGTCCACGCATTGAATCCTCTGAGATCTTCCCCACGTAATTACATCATTATATTCTGACCCATAAGAGCGGCAGTTTGGGGCAAGGCTAGGGTTAGAATAGCATAGCTGACAAATTCACCCAAATGTATATTTCTCGTGTACTTTCTTTTTTTTCTCTCTCTTTGAAGTCCCCATTTTGGGTAACACGCACCATAGTGTGTTGGCCAGTTACACTAAGTTCTAATCAATAGCCTATAATGTGTTCTTTTCTATGTGTATCTTTTATCATCAATTTAGCTTTCTAGTGAATAAATATTCAACTAAGATTTGTGTGGTACGAACTCATTGGTGAGACCCGGGTCCATGCAGATTCACGGGCTATACGACGTTCAGAATGAGATTGTAGAGGTAACTGGTTAATTAGCGGCTGTTGTAAAATCCATATTCTGATATTGTTTGAGTTAATTTGGGAAATAGAAACTCAATAAAAACTAGTTTTCCCATGGTGCCCCAGGTTAATGAGTTAATAATTGCTTGATTCAGTTATTCACGCAATTAGAAACTTTTAATAATTCGATGAACAACAGTTAACTAATACAACGTCACGACAGTGCTTAGGGTTGTTGTCTTGTTGGAAGGTGAACCTTTGCCCCAGTCTGAGGTCCTGAGCGCTCTGGAGCAGGTTTTCATCAAGGATCTCTCTGTACTTTGCTCCGTTCATCAATGCCTTGTTCCTGACAAGTCTCCCAATACCTGCCGATGAAAAACATCCACACAGCATGATGATGCCACCACCATGCTTTACTGTAGTGATGGTGCCAGGTTTCCTCCAGACTTGACACTTGGCATTCAGGCCAAGAGTTAATTCCTGGTTTAATCAGACCAGAGAATCTTGTTTCTCATGGTCTGAGAGTCTTTAGGTGCCTTTTGGCAAACTCCAAGCGAGCTGTCATGTGCCTTTTACTTAGGAGTGGCTTCTGTCTGGTCACTCTACCATAAAGGCCTGATTGTGGGGTGCTGCAGAGATGGTTGTCTTTCTGGAAGGTTCTCCTTTCTCCACAGAGGAACTCTAGACATCTGTCAGAGTGACCATCGGGTTCTTGGTCACCTCCCTGACCAAGACCCTTCTCCTCGGATTGCTCTGTTTGGCCAGGTGGCCATCTCTAGGAAGAGTCTTGATGGTTCCAAAATTCTTCCATTTAAGAATGATGGAGGCCACTGCGTTCTTGGGGACCTTCAATGCTGCAGACATTTTTATACTCTTCCCCAGAACTGTGCCTCGACACATTCCTGCCTCTGAAAAAACCTAAGTTACCGTGAGGGCCTGTATGGTCAGAGGTTTTTCCTGACCACACATGACCTAGCCTAAGCAGGAAAATCTCTGGGCCTTTACAGAGAGAACACTTATAGTTGTGCCTTGGTTTTCATAGATCACTCCACTCCAACCCCTGAGCACTCCTCCTCCCTCCCTTTTCTACGGGCCAGATGAAACTAATCAAAACAGAGCGAGGAGGTGTGCCTGACCTGACCCAACACAGGAAGTGTTTGGGGCATTCAGAAATAGTGCTGAGTAGAATAAGGCTGTTCCAGTGGTCTTCTGGGAATCTTTAGGAAGGCTGTTGACAGCTTTATACAGGCCTAACAAATTCCTTTACCACTTATCTCTAATGAGGAAAAAAGGTCAGGGCAGGGAGGAGGAGAAACAGGTGTGTTACTCCGAGCAGGGGCGCGGGAGTGTGTGAGTGTGTTGTGTGTGTACATTTCTGTCTATGTGCATACGGGGAGGAAAGTACCGTGTTGTCATAATATTTCATAAATGTGTGATTAGTGTGTTGTATGTATGGAAGTAGGGGAGAGTATAGGGATATTGTTATCCACGTCGGCACCAACAATGTTAGGATGAACAAGTCAGACGTCACCAAGAGCAACATAGCTTCAGCGTGTAAATAAGCTAGAAAGATGTGTCGGCATCGACTAATTGTCTCTGCCTGCCCCCCCCCCCCCCCCAGTTCGGGGGAGTGATGAGCTCTACAGCAGACTCAATCGCGGGTTGAAAACTGTTTTCTGCCCTTCCCAAAATATAGCATTTTTTGATAATTGGCCCTCTTTCTGGGACTCACCCACAAACAGGACCAAGACTGGCCTGTTGAGGAGTGACGGACTCCATCCTAGCTGGAGGGGTGCTCTCATCTTATCTACCAACATTGACAGGGCTCTAACTCCTCTAGCTCCACAATGAGATAGGGTGCAGGCCAGGAAGCAGGCTTTTAGCCAGCCTGCCGGCTTAGTGGAGTCTGTCACTAGCACAGTCAGTGTAGTCAGCTCAGCTATCCCCATTGAGACTGTGTCTGTGCCTCGATCGAGGTTGGGTAAAACTAAACATGGCGGTGTTCGCCTTAGCAATCTCACTGGAATAAAGACCTCCTCCATTCCTGTCATTATTAAAAGAGATTGTGATATCTCACATCTCAAAATAGGGCTACTTAATGTTAGATCACTTCCAAGGCAGTTATAGTCAATGAACTAATCATAATCGTGATGTGATTGGCCTGACTGAACATGGCTTAAACCTGATTAATTTACTGTGTTAACCTGTTAATCCTATAGGGGCACTATTTCATTATTGGATAAAAAAAAGTGCCCGTTTTAAGCGCAATATTTTGTCACGAAAAGATGCTCGACTATGCATAGAATTGACAGCTTTGGAAAGAACACAGTCTAACGTTTCCAAAACTGCAAAGATATTATCTGTGAGTGCCACAGAACTCATTCTACAGGCGAAACCAAGATGAAACGTCAAACAGGAAATGAGCAGAATCTCTGAAGCTCTGTTTTCAAATGTCTCCTTATATGGCTGTGAATGCAGCAGGAACGACCATGTGCTTTCTGTGGTTTCTTCAAGATGTCTGCAGCATTGTGACGTATTTGTAGGCATATCATTGGAAGATTGGCAATAAGAGACTACATTTTCCAGGGGTCCGCCCGGTGGCCTTTGTCTAAAATCGTGCGTAATCTCCATTTGCGGTCCTTTTGTCCTGGGATTCAGAAGTGAATGCACACTTCCACGAAGGATATATCATCGAAGAGATATGTGAAAAACACCTTGAGGATTGGTTCTAAACAACGTTTGCCATGTTTCAGTCGATATTATGGAGTTAATTTGGAAAAAAGTTTGGCGTATTGATGACTGGATTTTCGTTTTTTTTTGGTAGCCAAACGTGACGCACCAAACGGAGCGATTTCTCCTAAACAAATAATCTTTCAGGAAAAACTTAACATTTGCTATCTAACAGAGTCTCCTCATTGAAAACATCTGAAGTTCTTCAAAGGTAAATGATTTTATTTGAATGCTTTTCTGGTTTTTGTGAAAATGTTGCCTGCTAAATGCTAACGCTAATGCTAACGCTAAATGCTAACGCTAATGCTAACGCTAAATGCTACGCTAGCTAGCTACTGTTACACAAATGATTGTTTTCCTATGGTTGAGAAGCATATTTTGAAAATCTGAGATGACAGTGTTGTTAACAAAAGGCTAAGCTTGAGAGCTAGCATATTTATTTCATTTCATTTGCGATTTTCATGAATAGTTAACGTTGCGTTATGCTAATGAGCTTGTAGGGATAAATACACTCCTGGATACAGGTTTTTTTGGTAGCCAAAGGTGATGTACAAAACGGAGCGATTTCTAATACACAAAGAATCTTTTTGGAAAAACTGAACATTTGCTATCTAACTGAGTGTCCTCATTGAAAACATCTGAAGTTCTTCAAAGGTAAATGATTTTATTTGAAGGCTTTTCTTATTTTTGTGAAAATGTTGCATGCTGAATGCTACGCTAAATGCTACGCTAAATGCTACGCTAAATGCTACGCTAGGTATCAATACTCTTACACAAATGCATATTTTGAAAATCTGAGATGAGTGTTGTTAACAAAAGGCTAAGCTTGAGAGCTAGCATATTTATTTCATTTCATTTGCGATTTTCATGAATAGTTAACGTTGCGTTATGGTAATGAGCTTAGGTCTATAAATAGGATCCCGGATCCGGGTTTGCTCGCCGCAACTGGTTTTAAGAAGGAAATAAATTCCACAAATGTAATTTTTAAGAAGGCACACCTGTTAATTGAAATGCATTGCAGGTGACCTCATGAAGCTGGTTGAGAGAACGCCATTTGTATTTGAAGAATCTCATAAAATATATTTGGATGATTTAACACTTTTTTGGTTACTACATGATTCCATATGTGTTATGTCATAGTTTTGATGTCTTCACTACTATTCTACAATGTAGAAAATAGTTTTAAAAAATCAAAACCACTGAATGAGTAGGTGTTGTAAAACTTTGACTGGTAGTGTATACACTTTATTCTCTCTCTCCCTACTCCCTTTTCCTTGAACGTAATCCCTGGTGCATGGAAAGAATTACCAGAGTTTTTGTAACAAATGAAAGAGGTTATTGATATTTTAGCTGACATGGTTGTGTACCATGGGCTTACCCAACCTCACTGTGTGAGAGAGCTCTATTAATGCCATCATAAATAACATTCTCACACCCTGTCACCTCTACTTCCCCCTGTAGGGTGGTTGAGAGTGAGAGAATTGGTGAGGGTACTAGAACAGCCTGCAGCATCCGGACTCACCCTACTAGAATCTGAAATCAAATGTCTACTGTTTGCTGATATCATGACTCTTTATCCTTGGTAAGGATCAACGGTGCCAGATAAACTGGCAATGGCTGACAGATAGCCAGACCCCCCTCTCTCCCACAGGAGAGGAGAGGGGTGGAGTAGGGCCTGTTTTATGACCCAACAGGCTGTCATACATTTCAGAGAGCACTTTCTCGATCTCTAGTTTGGGAGAATGGAATATCTGGGTGTTACAGAAGAGTGGTCACCGAAAACTTCAACATCTAACGATGAACACTGGGACAATTTGTTTCAACATCCGAATGTTAGGAATGATGAGAGATGGAATAGGGAAAATGTATATCTATTTTGTGACGTCATTAAAATTGGTAGAAAGACTGTATACCGGAAATACTCTAACTTAGGAAGGATACACGTTCTCGTTGTAGTTCCCACCAGGTATGATGTTAATACAATATGAAGACAGATTAAACTATTTATGAAAAGATAAAAATATCATTTTAACCTTCTAAATGAGAACTGTATTTCATGCAAACTTGTGCCCAGTCAGTAGCCATGCCCAAGTGAGCTCAGAGTTTGTGTCAACATGACGGAATGCCCTCCAAGGCCAGAGTGCTTAAAATGACTCGCTAACGAAATGTACATTAGACCAGAGTACGTGAGGCCGTGGCACACACGTTGAAATGATCAAAACTACAAGACCAGACAGAGTGGAACGGTGGCTACACGGCTGAAAATGGGAAGACCCTCTGAAACTCTCAACCCGAGTGAAGAAGGTAAAGACTAGACCAGAACATTCAGTCTGCAGCTGTGCATGTAAAGTAGTTTAGGACATTTGACCAAAGACGAAGGGGAAGAACAGATCCCTCTGAACACTGTGTGGTACACCTGAAGTATCTATATTAACGAACACTCCAACACTAAAACTAAGGACATGTGACCTCTGGTTCACCTCTGGTGAACAACTAGAGACTTACATCGAACCACTCCAGATAGACAGATGGTTTCAACAGAGGTCAGTGGTTTCAACAGAGAGACGACAGAGAACGACATCTACGCGTAAATATACATAGCATTTCTAATCCGAATGAGCGGTTGTTAGGGTGTTAAGTATTCTGGTTACGGTGAGCGTAGTTTCCGTTGACAGGACCACAAATACAAACTCCATTTAGACACCGTTGCCCAAGAGAACACAAAAAACAATACCTAACTCGGCCTAAACATCAGCACCACGGGTAATTTCCACAAAGCTATGAACGATCTGAGACACAAGGCAAGGACCTCCTAATCTACGCCATCAAAAGGAACATAGAATTCCAATTAGGATCTGTCAAAAAATACTTGAATCAATTATAGAACACATTGTGCTCACCAACCAATAATTCACAAAAAGTGACAAACACCAAATTATGACTACAGAATTGTACAAAAATGTCCTCTGTGTACAATGTAATACACCAAATAATGCATGCAGAACAGAATTAAGATTAGGGCTGATCCCATTTAGTCAACTGGTCGATTGTTTGGTTGATAGGCTGTTGATCGCGCATGTCTGAGTGGACTGATCCACTGTGGAGGCCGTGGCGATGGCACAGTCCATGTGTCTAAGACGTGCTACTAAAATCGTATATGGTTATACTATGTAAGAACAATGGTGCAACACAAATAAAAATAATATTATTTTATAACAAATGCACTTTCTCCCACGTTGGATAGCGGTCGCTGTCTACAGTTCTGAAACACATCAGTGAGCTGGTAAATTGGGGCCTTTTCTTAGACCATGTTGCTATGTGCATAATAGTAAAGTTAACCAGCATATTGGTGTTGAGAGCAATGTGGTGGAGGCAGCAGCGGAGTTAGGAGAGGAGAAAACAACTCTTGCTTTAATTGTCTAAGAAAAGTGAGGAGAGAAGCAAGGCCAACTTAATTACGTCTGTAATCAATAGTCTAACTGTTAAATGTGCCTGGCTTTAAAAATCATCCATATCTACAGAAATGAGACAGATCCTGCTTCTGTTGCCTGTTTGAGTGTTTGTTTTATAGCCTACTGATTCAGTGAGCACCAAGCCTCAAGCAACAATTTCACAAATGCTTATATTTATAATATTTTCCCTACTGTAATAAAGGCTGTCCACTTCTATTTTTAATATTTTCCATACTGTAATAAAGGCTGTCCACTTCTATTTATAATCTTTTCCATACTGTAATAAAGGCTGTCCACTTCTATTTTTCATCTTTTCCATACTGTAATAATGGCTGTCCACTTCTATTTATAATCTTTTCCATACTGTAATAATGGCTGTCCACTTCTATTTATAATCTTTTCCATACTGTAATAAAGGCTGTCCACTTCTATTTTTAATATTTTCCATACTGTAATAAAGGCTGTCCACTTCTATGTATAATCTTTTCCATACTGTAATAAAGGCTGTCCACTTCTATTTTTAATCTTTTCCATACTGTAATAAAGGCTGTCCACTTCTATTTTTAATATTTTCCATACTGTAATAAAGGCTGTCCACTTCTATTTTTAATATTTTCCATACTGTAATAAAGGCTGTCCACTTCTATTTATAATATTTTAAATACTGTAATAAAGGCTGTCCACTTCTATTTTTAATCTTTCCCCTACTGTAATAAAGGCTGTCCACTTCTATTTTTAATATTTTCCATACTGTAATAAAGGCTGTCCACTTCTATTTTTAATCTTTTCCATACTGTAATAAAGGCTGTCCACTTCTATTTTTAATATTTTCTCTACTGTAATAAAGGCTGTCCACTTCTATTTTTAATCTTTTCCCTACTGTAATAAAGGCTGTCCACTTGTTTTCATTGGACCAGCCTCTCTGGTATTCTTTATCATTCATTTAGTGTTGTTTACACTGTTCCAAATTGTCTGAAAAAAATCATATTTATAATAACAATAATAACCCTTGTTTATTCCTGATCTCCTTATTATTATTATTATGGTTAGGTCAGGGTGTGACATGGGTGATGTATGTGTTTTTTGTACTGTCTAGGGGTTTTGTAGGTTTTTGGGGTTGTTTACTATCTAGGTGTTTATATATGTCTATGGTTGCCTAGATTGGTTCTCAATTAGAGGCAGGTGTGTATCGTTGTCTCTGATTGGGAACCATATTTAGGGAGCAATCTTCTTTGGGTATTTCGTGGGTTATTGTCTATGTCTAGTTGCCTGAGTCTGCACTAGTATTATATAGCTTCACGTTCGGTTTGTTGTTTTTGTATAGTTTGTTAAGTGTTCTTCATTATATATAAAAAGTATGTATTCGTCCGTACGACGAACGTGACATTATTATAATAAGTAATATCATTAGTAGGCTTATTATAGCAGCCTCGTATAACCACCATTGAGCTGTAGAGCGCATCCAGTTTAGTCTTAATACTGTATCTTAGGTCTATATTTCAAAACTTAAGAGTATATAGGCTACTGTATCAATCAATGATTTATACGTTAATGTCATCACACAGCATAGGAGTCATTCATGACGTGAAAGGCAATCAAGCATTTTCGTTTTAAAATAAAATAACAAAGCGATCAATGATAATTAGCGTAAACAATTACCAGGCCTAAACCGTTCCATTTCGAAATTGCATTTTAGTCTTTGCTTTAATAAAGGATTTACAAAAAAATCTAAAAATGTTAGACTCTCTGGCACACTTATAATTTGTTGTTTACATTCTTCCAAATGGAATATTATATTTATATTGTATGATGTCATATTGGCTTATTATGCGTGTTTGGCACGCATAATATGCACACAGTGCTTGCTCCATACCATTTTTTTCTTGATCTGCAGTATTTTCCACAACTAGTCACATTTATTCGACACATCTGACTTCCCCTTTACCTCCTGAGCAAACAGTAAACATTCCCCCATTTTGAGTTTATTGTCACGTCTTCTGCATACATTTTTATGTCACATGTTACGTTGTTCAGAGTTTGATATAACCAATTTATTGATGTGATTATGATATGCTAAATATAGGTCAGGCCCTATTGTTCACGTGCACGTGATGCTTACATGTATCACGTAAAAAGAGAGCAAGGGTTGAAGGAATAGGGAATGTTTAACCTAAACAAATTAGAGATTTTGGTAACTTAACTTTTCAGTCAGAAATGGCTGTAATTATGTTGCAGCTTCAGCAACACGGACAGCGTGTGACACACTGTTGTTCTGTGGTGGTTGATGCAGCACAAAATCACTCGCTGTCCTTTTTTTAACAGAGCACAGCAACTCAGAGCCAGGCCCGGCACAATCAAATCAATTACATGACACATGTATGCATTGAGTCATTTGTGTATCTTAATTATTTTATCAAATAGTTCACTTAAAAAAAAAATCAGACAAGCTCAGTGCATATACAGTGGGGCAAAAAAGTATTTAGTCAGCCACCAATTGTGCAAGTTCTCCCACTTAAAAAGATGAGAGAGGCCTGTAATTTTCATCATAGGTACACTTCAACTATGACAGACAAAATGAGAGAAAACAAATTCCAGAAAATCACATTGTAGGATTTTTAATGAATTTATTTGCAAATTATGGTGGAAAATAAGTATTTGGTCACCTACAAACATGCAAGATTTCTGGCTCTCACAGACCTGTAACTTCTTCTTTAAGTGGCTCCTCTGTCCTCCACTCTTTACCTGTATTAATGGCACCTTTGAACTTGTTATCAGTATAAAAGACACCTGTCCACAACCTCAAACAGTCACACTCCAAACTCCAATATGGCCAAGACCAAAGAGCTGTCAAAGGACACCAGAAACAAAATTGTAGACCTGCACCAGGCTGGGAAGACTGAATCTGCAATAGGTAAGCAGCTTGGTTTGAAGAAATCAACTGTGGGAGCAATTATTAGGAAATGGAAGACATACAAGACCACTGATAATCTCCCTCGATCTGGGGCTCCACGCAAGATCTCACCCCGTGGGGTCAAAATGATCACAAGAACGGTGAGCAAAAATCCCAGAAATCCCAAAATCCCCAAACGGGGGGACCTAGTGAATGACCTGCAGAGAGCTGGGACCAAAGTAACAAAGCCTACCGTCAGTAACACACTACGCCGCCAGGGACTCAAATCCTGCAGTGCCAGACGTGTCCCCCTGCTTAAGCCAGTACATGTCCAGGCCCGTCTGAAGTTTGCTAAAGAGCATGTGGATGATCCAGAAGAAGATTGGGAGAATGTCATATGGTCAGATGAAACCAAAATATAACTTTTTGGTAAAAACTCAACTCGTCGTGTTTGGAGGACAAAGAATGCTGAGTTGCATCCAAAGAACACCATACCTACTGTGAAGCATGGGGGTGGAAACATCATGCTTTGGGGCTGTTTTTCTGCAAAGGGACCAGGACGACTGATCCATGTAAAAAACCTCCTTCCATCAGCAAGGGCATTGAAGATGAAACGTGGCTGGGTCTTTCAGCATGACAATGATCCCAAACACACCACCCGGGCAATGAAGGAGTGGCATCGTAAGAAGCATTTCAAGGTCCTGGAGTGGCCTAGTCAGTCTTCAGATCTCAACCCCATAGAAAATCTTTGGAGGGAGTTGAAAGTCCGTGTTGCCCAGCAACAGCCCCAAAACATCACTGCTCTAGAGGAGATCTGCATGGAGGAATGGGCCAAAATACCAGCAACAGTGTGTGAAAACCTTGTGAAGACTTACAGAAAACATTTGACCTCTGTCATTGCCAACAAAGGGTATATAACAAAGTATTGCGATAAACTTTTGTTATTGACCAAATACTTATTTTCCACCATAATTTGCAAATAAATTCATTAAAAATCCTACAAGGTGATTTTCTGGATGTTCTTTTTTCATTTTGTCTGTCATAGTTGAAGTGGGAGAACTTGCACAATTGGTGGCTGACTAAATACTTTTTTGCCCCACTGTAGTTGATTTGACTAAAACACATATGATGTGTCTATATGGAAAAATACACTTTTAGCCTTGCCATTAAGAAAGGCCGCGAAAACAAATCCAAGTTTGATAAAATCACATATCTATTGGGTAAAATACCACACTGTGCCATCACAGCAGCAATATGTGTGACCTGTTGCCACAAGAAAAGGGAAACCAGTGATTTGCACATTGTTATAACACTATATATAGCCATAATATAACATTTGAAATGTATCTATTCTTTTGAAACTTTTGTGAGTGTAATGTTTACTGTTCATTTCTGATTGTTTATTTAACTTTTGTTTATAATCTATTTCACTTGCTTTGGTAATGTAAACATATTTCGCATGCCAATAACGCCCTTTGAATTGATTTGAGATTGAGAGAGACAGCGAGAGAGAGATGACAACATTCAGAATGGGGAGGAGGCACTAACAACAAGTTCACAGCTACTCTGTGTAAAATGTTGCGTCTCACACTCCACTGATCACAACCAGGTAACAACCTCTTTCCAGCAGCTTTCAACTTGCTGATGCCCTTTTGCATTGTGGATCACAGGTTCCCAAGGTGCTTCTGGGACAGATGGAAGCTTGCCTACATATATATTTTCACTGAGGTAGGATTACACACACTAACTCACTGTGTGAAAGTGGTTTGATGGATGTACTCTGATCTGCCACACATGAATTACTTTAGTTGAGAAGACACAATGGTGCTGGTGTTGCACAAAACACCAATAGGCCACTGTGTCAATGATCAACGCACAAACATTGGATCGCAGTACACACCTGTAGGCTACAGTAAAATAAGCAGAGGTGTGTGAACATGTCTTTGTAAAAGAGTCATGTAATTGAACCTGGTGGCTGCCCACTATAGGACTAGGAGAACCACATACTGTAGCTTGTGGTTCAGGGCGTGCAGTGCAGAATGCTCACACCGCTCTTCAGTCTTGCCATATGTCCCTCATAAATCGCAGAGTAGCCTATCCTCGTGTAGCGGACAGGGTGAACGAACAAAACAGCGTGCTACAGGTGTAGGTTAGTTTGGGCACATAACACTTGACGCAAATAGTTAAATGTATCCTCTATAAGTTAGCATTTTAACTAGACTGATACATTCACACACGAAAGCACCGGTAGTAAAATTGGCCAGTGTTCCAAGAAAAATGACAAATGATTTCAAAGAAATGTGTGTTCCACCCAAAACCGATTTCCAATTTCTAAACAAACATAAGAAACAGGGCAAATGACACTTCTCGTATTAGGCTACAGAGGGAACGGGCCACCACTCACCAGCTGAATCGAGCAGAGAAAGATGAGCGTGCATCGGCCGCTGCAGCACCCCATTGTGCCAAAAACAAAATATCACTCGAGAAACGGCAAGGAAATGTCCGTAGAACGGTCTACACTGGGTCACTAGATATCCGGATACCTTTAAATACAAGGAATGGCTTCAAGCTCGGTCCACTTTGAAAACTGCGTAGGTACGCTGCAGGCTCCACCACCCCATGCCTTTTATGTCCCCCAATGATTGCTTTGTGTATGAAGGGGTGGCTTGGGTTGATTCTACCGCTAGCTTTCGAGTTGAGTAGTTGGATTTCACGCCGGTGCGTGTGCATGTGTGTGTGTGTGTGTAGAGTATAAGAAGGGGGAGGTGGAAGGGGCTAGTCGAGGGCGTCAACAAACTAACGGTGCCCTGTGGCACTAATCTGTGTTCTCACCTGGTCCCTTTTCCAGAGTTTAAAACACCATTTTCAATCATTGGAACTATTTTCATAACCTGTTGAACTGAGTACACAATTATGCCAAATATGTAGGATATTTTTTAATATAACCTACTACTTAACATTTGAAGAGCGGGATATTTAGCTTGAACCTTTTAAGGATTTATTTACCAAAATAATTATAAATTCTGGTATGGGTCAAACCTAAAAGTACAGTATTAGCAGTGTCAGCTACTGAATTGCACCTCTCTCGTCAGAGCATCTGAGAGATGAGACCAAAACCTTGATGACGGAACTTAGGCGCCACACGCTGGTCATTTGACGCAATTACACACTCAGCAACAGCGATGTGAACGCCTTCCATCATCTTCTTGTATTTCTTCTGATGAGCTCTAAGAAAATATTAGCCTATTGTGCCTTGTCTTATTCATCTTATTCTGTATTGTAAAGAAACTGCTGACTATTTACCAAATGTGTATAGGGTTAAACTCATGTGGGTTGATAAACAACTGACAAGTCACCCCACCCGAAAGGTAAATGCAATCAAATGCATCATAAAATATTCAGTGATGAATGAAGCTATATACATCCACTAGTAGAAGACTAAGTGGTAATAGACTGTATGACAATAGGCTCCATAGACTGTAAGACTCCATCAGTGGCGTAAAGTACTTAAGAAAAATACTTTAAAGTAGTTTTGATGGGTACTTTACTTTACTATTTATATTGTTGACAACTTTTAGTTTTACTTCACTACATTCCTAAAGAAAATCATTTACGTTTTGCTCCATACATTTTCCTTGACACCCAAAAGTACTCATTACATTTATAATTCTCAGCAAGACAGGAAAAGGGTCCAATTCACACACTTATCAAGACAACATCCCTGGTCATCCCTACTGCCTCTGATCTGGAGGACTCACTAAACAGAGAACATCCCTGGTCATCCCTACTGCCTCTGATCTGGAGGACTCACTAAACAGAGAACACCCCTGGTCATCCCTACTGCCTCTGATCTGGTGGACAACTAAACAGAGAACATCCCTGGTCATCCCTACTGCCTCTGATCTGGAGGACTCACTAAACAGAGAACATCCCTGGTCATCCATACTGCCTCTGATCTGGTTGACTCACTAAACAGAGAACATCCCTGGTCATCCCTACTGCCTCTGATCTGGTGGACTCACTAAACAGAGAACATCCCTGGTCATCTCTACTGCCTCTGATCTGGAGGACTCGCTAAACAGAGAACACCCCTGGTCATCCCTACTGCCTCTGATCTGGTGGACTCACTAAACAGAGAACATCCCTGGTCATCTCTACTGCCTCTGATCTGGAGGACTCACTAAACAGAAAACACCCCTGGTCATCCCTACTGCCTCTGATCTGGTGGACAACTAAACAGAGAACATCCCTGGTGGACATCTCTGGTGGACTCACGAAACATACATGCTTTGTTTGTAAATTATGAGTTTTGGTGTGTGCCCCAAGGCTTTCCGTTATTAAAAAATATAGATATGTCCCCATCTAGTTTAATATAAGGAATTTGAAAGTATTTGCACTTTTACTTTTGATACTTAAGTATATTTTAGCAATTACATGTACTTTTGATTCTTAAGTATATTTAATACCAAATTCTTTTACTCAATAAATATTTTACTGGGTGACTTTCACATTTACTTGAGTCATTTTCTTTTAAGGTATCTTTACTTTTAATCAAATATGACAATTGGGTATTTTTCCATCCCTGGGCTCTATATACACTGTATAGAGAAGAGAGTGAGAAGAGAAGTGACAGAAAGCAACGTCTCCGTAGATTTCAATTTGGGTTAATGAGTGAAATATTTTCACATACAGTACATTCGGAAAGTATTCGGACCCCTTGACTTTTTCCACATTTTGTTATGTTACAGCCTTATTCTAAAATTGATTAAATTGTTGTTTTTCCTCATCAATCTACACCCAATACCCCATAATTACAAAGCAAACACAGGTTTTTTGAATTTTTGCTAATATATCAAAAACATCTAAACTTAAATATTACATTTACATAAGTATTCAGACCCTTTACTCAGTACTTTGTTGAAGCACCTTTGGCAGCGATTACAGCCTCGAGTCTTCTTGGGTATGACGCTACAACTTGGTCATCAAGGCAAATGTTGGCTACTTTGAAGAATCCCAAGATAAAATATATTTTGATTTGTTTAACACTTTTTTGGTTACTACACGATTCCATATGTGTTATTTCATAGTTTTGATGTCTTCACTATTATTCTACAATGTAGAAAAAAGTCAAAATAAAGAAAAACCCTTACTCTAAAATTATTTGATTCATTTTAGAGTAAGGCTTTAACGTAACAAAATGTGGGGGGAAAATCAAGGGGTCTGAATACTTTCTGAATGCACTGTAGGTGCAGTTAATGTTACTGACCATAAAAATACTGCACAATTAGAGGACTTTTTACTGTGTTCATGAACATAGTCTCTAGGCCTCAGTGTTTCCTATACCAAGGGGTGTACATTCGGTTTTTATCCTAGCACTACACAGCTGAGTCAAATAATCAAAGCTTGATAATGACGGAAAAAAACAAAATGTGGGTCCCTTGAGGTCCCCAGGACATCGTTTGGGAAACGCTACCTTACCTTGTGAGGTAGGCCGTTGCCGTGGATCTTGCAGACAAGGCCTACCTCTGAGAGGATCAACACCGTTATGTATAACAGCAAATTTGCCAGTGTGAAAATCTCAGTGTTAAAGGTAAAAAGTGTTGATTCTAGTGAGGTTAACACAAGTTGGATTGAAATGTCCACCACATGTGGTGTATAAATGAAGTGTTATTTGAATCACAGTGGAATCAACACTGCATGGTGTTGTTGTTACTCGACTATGTTGAGCTCATTTCCGTTAACTCGTTCATAGTGAGAAAGACATGGGAAGGGCCTTATTATCATTCTTCTCAGAGTGCTTTGTTGCAGGTTGACTTTTAGAAAAGAAAATGTAAATATCAATGTTTCTGCATGCACATTGATTAATTCATCTTATACTATACCAAGATAAATAACTTGCATTTTTCAAAACGAATCCAATCTATAAGGGGTTGGATATATTGCACACATTACTGAGATGGTTGTTGCAGTTTACATGGTTTAGGTGGTCTTGTTTGTATACTCCTCCACCATAGCAGTTGTTCTGAATGCATGTGGTTGGTGATAAAATATTCAATTTGTTGGTTATCCTCTCTCTGGCTGGGTTCTGAAAGGAATAACGGATCACTTTTCAAACCAGTTTATTGTGACTTGCAGGTGTTATTTTGCCCATGATCCCAGATTTTCAAACCTAGGCCATAACGAAAGGCCATATGACATGTATGCTGCCCTACAAAAGCAAAAACTACCATTTTGGTAGTGACTGAAATCAGACTTTCTAGTATTTGTTTTATCTTGTGAGAAAGTGTCCTTATTCAGTTATGTTACATTTCTGAGAAAATGGTGTGTGAAATTTGCTCTAACTACAACATCCAAGTAAAAACCAAGGTAAACGGCAGTAACTGAAATAATTGCACTCTGGATTTGTTCCACCTTGTTTTGGCTGCAGTTACCTGCTCTGCCATACAAAGGCAAAGAGCTACGCAAACAGGGGAACTGAGAAAATCGCTTTAAAGTTTATTTGCTGTCCAACCAAATGTGAAAAGATGCTTCAGGGTTACTACAACACAATATTCAAAAGATGAAAACATAACCACATTAAACCATGAAATAGAGTTGGAATGTAGTTAGAAAAACAACAAGTCGGATAAACACATTGAGATTGTAGATAATGCACTTTGCATTAACCATGTAGTTTTTTAAGCCAATACAAAGGCAGAGTGCAGTATCTACATTTTAAGGGTCATATCAATGGTTATAGTTGATATGCACAAAAAATAATTTCACAATAAGATGAAAGAATTGTCTGGATAACAAAAAAACTTTAAAGCCATTTTTCTCAGTTGGCACAAGCACTGTATTTTAACTCTGTAGAACAGTATAATATGGTCATAATTGGTTTACTTTTTCTTCAAACACATTCACTTAGGCAATCACTTGGTGTAAAACTAAATATTAGTCAACTCAACAAGCATGTGTCTGCCACTGACAAACACAGTCATGGGTAGGTTTCTCTCACATTCACTTGAAAGGAATGCTGGGAAATATGCAAATACAGCTTTACAACCTACGATGTTACCCCCACCCCCCAAAAAATACCTTCACACTACATTATTCCTTAACGTAAAAAAGTGTAACCACATCAACTCTAATAAAGTGTTCATTTAAGTCGGAATTTGCAACACCCATGGTGTTAGGGACCAACACTCTGGGGTTGTTAGTTTAGTGTTAGTTTAATACTATGTTTGTGGGTGACAAATCATTTTCATTTAACACCGTTGATGTGACAATTCTGATCTCAAATTTGCTGTAATCATGGGAGGTGATTTTTTAAATCAGTCAGTCTTGACTCGCCTTTCAAGTCAGCTGCAATTTTGAAAAACCCCAATGATAGCAGGTGTTGCAGAATCCCCCTGCCAGGGCACGTTAGGACTAAATCAGCCAATCAGACTGTCCCCATGCACCCCACACTCTGCCGATGCACTGAGCATGCATCCTGTGATTGGTCAGACGCTCCTAGCTAGCCCAGCCCTGGCCAGTCAGGTCCATTGCATGCTCTCTCAAGCTGTAAGTATCAGCCTGGCCCGAACAGTGTTTTTCCAGTCTGAGAAAGTGGGTGGACATGTGTGCATGGGATGCGTAAATAAAGTCGGTGTTCTTATCATTGCAATATGTTATAGAATGGCAGTATTCTATGTAGTTCTCATTCCTGTTATTATTATGTTACTACTGATATTGTCTGCAATCATCAGTCACTGTTTACTACTTCCTATGTCCTATATATTTAAATACAGTCCTTGCTCTTGTGAGTTGCTGTGCAATAGCCTACTATTTATATATACAGTCCTTGCCATTACTCATTATTCTGTGGCCGCAGCTACACTTGCAGGTGCATGTCCTTGTTCAAGCTCACCAGCCTGTGAGAGGAAGCCCTGGAAACCTGGGAAGATAGGACAGCAGGGTATATAATACGAAGATATTTAATACGAAGATATTTAATTGAATGCTCTGTTGGACAATAACAGGGGGCATAATCCGTGTGGGGAGGTGTCCTCAGTGCAAAAGACACATAATCTAAAGGGTAATACTGCATAAAGGCTGAGATTCGTCTCTCCTGCTCTGGACCGCAGAAGGGCAAAAGGCTAGCTCTGTGTGTACTCTCCAGAGGTTGCCATCACAGTGTCGGTAAACCACAAATCCGTCTCGAAGGACCACTTTGTGAGGGAATATCCTCCTATTTGACTGGTCTGTGACTCACTGAAAACCTTTGCCGGACAAAGAAATAAGGCAACCTCACAGAGAGTTAACACTCACAGCAAACTTCATTGCATAGCAGGGGTATGAACATGGAAATGGTGTGAAAGTACAGAAAAAGATAAATAATGAATAAACTATACATTAAATAACAGTAACTGTATAGAAAAGGACTGTCTAAATATAAAGAAACATGTTACCTGAACATGTAATATAACCCAGGAATAACATACAGAGAGTACTAAGAGAAACTACTACTAACAGTAATAGTAAACACATCTCGGCCATAACAGGAATAACCACTACTCACTTAGACCCACACATTCCATGAAGACACTGCTGTAAATCCACCTATCTGCACTGAAGGCAACAGCCATCAGGAGTGCGTCCATTTATAGGGATGCGAGGGCATGCATCGGACCTCTTTAGCCAGTGCAGGACCAGCTACAGTGCCTTGCGAAAGTATTCGGCCCCCTTGAACTTTGCGACCTTTTGCCACATTTCAGGCTTCAAACATAAAGATATAAAACTGTATAAAGATATAAAGATATAAAACTGTTTTTGTGAAGAATCAACAACAAGTGGGACACAATCATGAAGTGGAACGACATTTATTGGATATTTCAAACTTTTTTAACAAATAAAAAACTGAAAAATTGGGCGTGCAAAATTATTCAGCCCCCTTAAGTTAATACTTTGTAGCGCCACCTTTTGCTGCGATTACAGCTGTAAGTCACTTGGGGTATGTCTCTATCAGTTTTGCACATCGAGAGACTGACATTTTTTCCCATTCCTCCTTGCAAAACAGCTCGAGCTCAGTGAGGTTGGATGGAGAGCATTTGTGAACAGCAGTTTTCAGTTCTTTCCACAGATTCTCGATTGGATTCAGGTCTGGACTTTGACTTGGCCATTCTAACACCTGGATATGTTTATTTTTGAACCATTCCATTGTAGATTTTGCTTTATGTTTTGGATTATTGTCTTGTTGGAAGACAAATCTCCGTCCCAGTCTCAGGTCTTTTGCAGACTCCATCAGGTTTTCTTCCAGAATGGTCCTGTATTTGGCTCCATCCATCTTCCCATCAATTTTAACCATCTTCCCTGTCCCTGCTGAAGAAAAGCAGGCCCAAACCATGATGCTGCCACCACCATGTTTGACAGTGGGGATGGTGTGTTCAGGGTGTTGCTTTTACACCAAACATAACATTTTGCATTGTTGCCAAAAAGTTCAATTTTGGTTTCATCTGACCAGAGCACCTTCTTCCACATGTTTGGTGTGTCTCCCAGGTGGCTTGTGGCAAACTTTAAACAACACTTTTTATGGATATCTTTAAGAAATGGCTTTCTTCTTGCCACTCTTTCATAAAGGCCAGCTTTGTGCAATATACGACTGATTGTTGTCCTATGGACAGAGTCTCCGACCTCGGCTGCAGTTCATCCAGAGTGATCATGGGCCTCTTGGCTGCATCTCTGATCAGTCTTCTACTTGTATGAGCTGAAAGTTTAGAGGGACGGCCAGGTCTTGGTAGATTTGCAGTGGTCTGATACTCCTTCTATTTCAATATTATCGCTTGCACAGTGCTCCTTGGGATGTTTAAAGCTTGGGAAATCTTTTTGTATCCAAATCCGGCTTTAAACTTCTTCACAACAGTATCTCGGACCTGCCTGGTGTGTTCCTTGTTCTTCATGATGCTCTTTGCGCTTTTAACGGACCTATGAGACTATCACAGTGCAGGTACATTTATACGGAGACTTGATTACACACAGGTGGATTGTATTTATCATCATTAGGTATTTAGGTCAACATTGGATCATTCAGAGATCCTCACTGAACTTCTGGAGAGAGTTTGCTGCACTGAAAGTAAAGGGGCTGAATAATTTTGCACGCCCAATTTTTCAGTTTTTGATTTGTTAAAAAAGTTTGAAATATCCAATAAATGTCGTTCCACTTCATGATTGTGTCCCACTTGTTGTTGATTCTTCACAAAAAAATACAGTTTTATATCTTTGTGTTTGAAGCCTGAAATGTGGCAAAAGGTCGCAAAGTTCAAGGGGGCCGAATACTTTCGCAAGGCACTGTAGTTGCTCTTAGCCAATCAGCTCATGTACAGCGTGTGGGGCATCAGCTGACTGACAGAGACCACAGGCTGTGAGCTGATCAATATCTCCTCATGTGAGGAGAGATAGACTCAGCGGAAACCCTGCAGTGCCCTCCACAGGGGGAATTCTCTAATGCAGGAGCTGTGTTTTTCTGCCAAGTACTTCAAATATCTTCAAAATAATAAACAGGATGAAGAGCAACATAGAAGAACTGAACAAAAATGAATAAATAGGACCATGTCCAATGCCTGATAGAGCAATTAACATGAGCTGCAGCAAAAAGGCCTGGTAGACTACAACTCTGCTGTCATCCTCTTCCTCCTCCTCCTCCTCCTCCTCCTCCTCCTCCTCCTCCTCCTCCTCCTCCTCCTCCTCCTCCTCCTCCTCCACCTCCTCCACCTTAACCCTGACCCTTCTCGTTCCATTCTCAATCTATACCCTGCTGTCCTCCTCCACCTCCTCCTCCTCCTCCTCCTCCTCCTCTTCCTCCACCTCCTCCACCTTAACTCTGAACCCTCTCCTTCCATTCTCAATCTATACCATGCTGTCCTCCTCCACCACCTCCTCCTCCTCCACCTCCTCCTCCTCCTCCACCTTAACCCTGACCCTTCTCCTTCCATTCTCAATCTATACCCTGCTGTTCTCCTCCACCTCCTCCTCCTCCTCCTCCTCCTCCTCCTCCTCCTCCTCCTCCACCTTAACCCTGAACCCTCTCCTTCCATTCTCAATCTATAACCTGCTGTCCTCCTCCTCCTCCACCTTAACCCTGACCCTTCTCCTTCCATTCTCAATCTATACCCTGCTGTTCTCCTCCTCCTGCTCCACCTTAAACCTGACCCTTATCCTTCCATTCTCAATCTATACCCTGCTGTCCTCCTCCTCCTCTTCCTCCTCCTCCTCCTCCTCCTCCTCCTCCTCCTCCTCCTCCTCCTCCACCTTAACTCTGAACTTCTCCTTCCATTCTCAATCTATACCCTGCTGTCCTCCTCCTCCTCCTCCTCCTCCACCTTAACTCTGACCCTTCTCCTTCCATTCTCAGTCTATACCCTGCTGTCCTCCTCCTCCTTCTCCACCTTAACCCCGACCCTTCACCTTCCATTCTCAATCTATACCCTGCTGTCCTGCTCCTCCTCCTCTTCCTCCACCTTAACCCTGACCCTTATCATTCCCTTCTAAAATCTATACCCTGCTGTTCTCCTCCACCTCCTCCACCTTAACCCTGACCCTTCTCCTTCCATTCTCAATCTATGCCCTGCTGTCCTCCTCCACCTCCTCCTCCTCCTCCTCCTCTTCCTCCTCCTCCTCCTCCACCTTAACCCTGACCCTTCTCCTTCCATTCTCAATCTATACCCTGCTGTCCTCTTCTTTCTCCTCCACCTTAACCCTGACCCTTCTCCTTCCATTCTCAATCTATATCTGCTGTCCTAATCCTCCTCCTACATTTTAACCGTGACCCTTCTCCTTCTATTCTCAATCTATACCCTGCTGTCCTCCTCCTCCTCCTCCACCTTAACCCTGACCCTTCTCCTTCCATTCTCAATCTATACCCTGCTGTTCTCCTCCTCCTGCTCCACCTTAAACCTGACCCTTATCCTTCCATTCTCAATCTATACCCTGCTGTCCTCCTCCTCCTCTTCCTCCTCCTCCTCCTCCTCCTCCTCCTCCTCCTCCTCCTCCTCCACCTCCTCCACCTTAACTCTGAACTTCTCCTTCCATTCTCAATCTATACCCTGCTGTCCTCCTCCTCCTCCTCCTCCACCTTAACTCTGACCCTTCTCCTTCCATTCTCAGTCTATACCCTGCTGTCCTCCTCCTCCTTCTCCACCTTAACCCCGACCCTTCACCTTCCATTCTCAATCTATACCCTGCTGTCCTGCTCCTCCTCCTCTTCCTCCACCTTAACCCTGACCCTTATCATTCCCTTCTAAAATCTATACCCTGCTGTTCTCCTCCACCTCCTCCACCTTAACCCTGACCCTTCTCCTTCCATTCTCAATCTATGCCCTGCTGTCCTCCTCCACCTCCTCCTCCTCCTCCTCTTCCTCCTCCTCCTCCTCCTCCACCTTAACACTGACCCTTCTCCTTCCATTCTCAATCTATACCCTGCTGTCCTCTTCTTTCTCCTCCACCTTAACCCTGACCCTTCTCCTTCCATTCTCAATCTATATCTGCTGTCCTAATCCTCCTCCTACATTTTAACCGTGACCCTTCTCCTTCTATTCTCAATCTATACCCTGCTGTCCTCCTCCTCCTCCTCCACCTTAACCCTGACCCTTATCCTTCCATGCTCAATCTATACCTTGCTGTCCTCCTCCTCCACCTCCCCCACCTTAACCCTGACCCTTCTCCTTCCATTCTCAATCTATACCCTGCTGTCCTCCTCCTCCTCCTCCTCCTCTTCCTCCTCCTCCACCTCCTCCACCTTAACTCTGACCCTTCTCCTTCCCTTCTAAAATCTATACCCTGCTGTTCTCCTCCTCCTCCTCCACCTTAACCCTGACCCTTCTCCTTCCATTCTCAATCTATACCTCTGCTGTCCTCTTCCTCCTCTTCCTCCTCCTCCTCCACCTTAACCCTGACCCTTCTCCTTGCATTCTCAATCTATACCCTGCTGTCCTCTTCTTTCTCCTCCACCTTAACTCTGACCCTTCCCCTTCCCTTCTAAAATCTATACCCTGCTGTTCTCCTCCTCCTCCTCCACCTTAACCCTGACCCTTCTCCTTCCATTCTCAATCTATACCCTGCTGTCCTCCTCCTCCACCTCCCCCACCTTAACCCTGACCCTTCTCCTTCCATTCTCAATCTATACCCTGCTGTCCTCCTCCTCCTCCTCCTCTTCCTCCTCCTCCACCTCCACCTCCTCCACCTTAACTCTGACCCTTCTCCTTCCCTTCTAAAATCTATACCCTGCTGTTCTCCTCCTCCTCCTCCACCTTAACCCTGAACCCTCTCCTTCCATTCTCAATCTATAACCTGCTGTCCTCCTCCTCCTCCACCTTAACCCTGACCCTTCTCCTTCCATTCTCAATCTATACCCTGCTGTTCTCCTCCTCCTGCTCCACCTTAAACCTGACCCTTATCCTTCCATTCTCAATCTATACCCTGCTGTCCTCCTCCTCCTCTTCCTCCTCCTCCTCCTCCTCCTCCTCCTCCTCCTCCTCCTCCTCCTCCTCCACCTTAACTCTGAACTTCTCCTTCCATTCTCAATCTATACCCTGCTGTCCTCCTCCTCCTCCTCCACCTTAACTCTGACCCTTCTCCTTCCATTCTCAGTCTATACCCTGCTGTCCTCCTCCTCCTTCTCCACCTTAACCCCGACCCTTCACCTTCCATTCTCAATCTATACCCTGCTGTCCTGCTCCTCCTCCTCTTCCTCCACCTTAACCCTGACCCTACTCATTCCCTTCTAAAATCTATACCCTGCTGTTCTCCTCCACCTCCTCCACCTTAACCCTGACCCTTCTCCTTCCATTCTCAATCTATGCCCTGCTGTCCTCCTCCACCTCCTCCTCCTCCTCCTCCTCTTCCTCCTCCTCCTCCTCCACCTTAACCCTGACCCTTCTCCTTCCATTCTCAATCTATACCCTGCTGTCCTCTTCTTTCTCCTCCACCTTAACCCTGACCCTTCTCCTTCCATTCTCAATCTATATCTGCTGTCCTAATCCTCCTCCTACATTTTAACCGTGACCCTTCTCCTTCTATTCTCAATCTATACCCTGCTGTCCTCCTCCTCCTCCTCCACCTTAACCCTGACCCTTCTCCTTCCATTCTCAATCTATACCCTGCTGTTCTCCTCCTCCTGCTCCACCTTAAACCTGACCCTTATCCTTCCATTCTCAATCTATACCCTGCTGTCCTCCTCCTCCTCTTCCTCCTCCTCCTCCTCCTCCTCCTCCTCCTCCTCCACCTCCTCCACCTTAACTCTGAACTTCTCCTTCCATTCTCAATCTATACCCTGCTGTCCTCCTCCTCCTCCTCCTCCACCTTAACTCTGACCCTTCTCCTTCCATTCTCAGTCTATACCCTGCTGTCCTCCTCCTCCTTCTCCACCTTAACCCCGACCCTTCACCTTCCATTCTCAATCTATACCCTGCTGTCCTGCTCCTCCTCCTCTTCCTCCACCTTAACCCTGACCCTTATCATTCCCTTCTAAAATCTATACCCTGCTGTTCTCCTCCACCTCCTCCACCTTAACCCTGACCCTTCTCCTTCCATTCTCAATCTATGCCCTGCTGTCCTCCTCCACCTCCTCCTCCTCCTCCTCTTCCTCCTCCTCCTCCTCCTCCACCTTAACACTGACCCTTCTCCTTCCATTCTCAATCTATACCCTGCTGTCCTCTTCTTTCTCCTCCACCTTAACCCTGACCCTTCTCCTTCCATTCTCAATCTATATCTGCTGTCCTAATCCTCCTCCTACATTTTAACCGTGACCCTTCTCCTTCTATTCTCAATCTATACCCTGCTGTCCTCCTCCTCCTCCTCCACCTTAACCCTGACCCTTATCCTTCCATTCTCAATCTATACCTTGCTGTCCTCCTCCTCCACCTCCCCCACCTTAACCCTGACCCTTCTCCTTCCATTCTCAATCTATACCCTGCTGTCCTCCTCCTCCTCCTCCTCCTCTTCCTCCTCCTCCACCTCCTCCACCTTAACTCTGACCCTTCTCCTTCCCTTCTAAAATCTATACCCTGCTGTTCTCCTCCTCCTCCTCCACCTTAATCCTGACCCTTCTCCTTCCATTCTCAATCTATACCTCTGCTGTCCTCTTCCTCCTCTTCCTCCTCCTCCTCCACCTTAACCCTGACCCTTCTCCTTGCATTCTCAATCTATACCCTGCTGTCCTCTTCTTTCTCCTCCACCTTAACTCTGACCCTTCCCCTTCCCTTCTAAAATCTATACCCTGCTGTTCTCCTCCTCCTCCTCCACCTTAACCCTGACCCTTCTCCTTCCATTCTCAATCTATACCCTGCTGTCCTCCTCCTCCACCTCCCCCACCTTAACCCTGACCCTTCTCCTTCCATTCTCAATCTATACCCTGCTGTCCTCCTCCTCCTCCTCCTCTTCCTCCTCCTCCACCTCCACCTCCTCCACCTTAACTCTGACCCTTCTCCTTCCCTTCTAAAATCTATACCCTGCTGTTCTCCTCCTCCTCCTCCACCTTAACCCTGACCCTTCTCCTTCCATTCTCAATCTATACCTCTGCTGTCCTCTTCCTCCTCTTCCTCCTCCTCCTCCACCTTAACCCTGACCCTTCTCCTTGCATTCTCAATCTATACCCGGCTGTCCTCCTCCTCCTCCTCCACCTTAAACCTGTCCCTTAACTTTCCATTCTCAATCTATACCCTGCTGTCCTCCTCCTCCTCCTCCTCCACCTTAACCCTGACCCTTATCCTTCCATTCTCAATCTATACCCTGCTGTCCTCCTCCTCCTCCACCTTAACACTGACCCTTCTCCTTCCATTCTCAATCTATACCCTGCTGTCCTCCTCCTCATCCTCCTCCAGCCTAACCCTGACACTTCTCCTTCCATTCTCAATCTAGACCCTGCTGTTCTCCTCCTCCTCCTCCTCCAACTTAACACTGACCCTTCTCCTTCCATTCTCAATCTATACCCTGCTGTCCTCCTCCTCCTCCTCCTCCACCTTAACCCTGACCCTTCTCCTTCCATTCTCAATCTATATCTGCTGTCCTCCTCCTCCATCTTAAACGTGACCCTTCTCCTTCCATTCTCAATCTATACCCTGCTGTCCTCCTCCTCCTCCTCCACCTTAACCCTGATCCTTAACTTTCCATTCTCAATCTATACCCTGCTGTCCTCCTCCTCTTCCACCTTAACCCCGACCCTTCTCCTTCCATTCTCAATCTATACCCCTGCTGTCCTCTTCCTCCTCCTCCTCCTCCTCCACCTTAACCCCGACCCTTATCATTCCATTCTCAATCTATACCCTGCTGTCCTCCTCTTCCTCTTCCTCCACCTTAACCCTGACCCTTCTCCTTCCATTCTCAATCTATACCCCTGCTGTCCTCTTCCTCCTCCTCCTCCTCCTCCACCTTAACCCCGACCCTTATCATTCCATTCTCAATCTATACCCCTGCTGTCCTCTTCCTCCTCCTACACCTTAACCCTGACCCTTCTCCTTCCATTCTCTATCTATACCCTGCTGTCCTCCTTCTCCCCCTCCTCTTCCTCCTCCTCCTCCTTCTCCCTTGTCCTTCCATTCTCAATCTGTCCTCCTGCTGTCCTCTTCTTTCTCCTCCTGCTCCATCTTAACCCTGACCATCATCCTTCCATTCTCAATCTATACCCTGCTGTCCTCTTCCTCCTCCTCCTCCTCCTCCACCTTAACCCTGACCCTTATCCTTCCATTCTCAATCTATCCTCCTGCTCTCCTCCTCTTCCTCCTCTTCCTACTCCTGCTCCATCTTAACCCTGACCATCATCCTTACATTCTCAATCTATACCCCTGCTGTCCTCTTCCTCCTCCTACACCTTAACCCTGACCCTTCTCCTTCCATTCTCTATCTATACCCTGCTGTCCTCCTTCTCCCCCTCCTCTTCCTCCTCCTCCTCCTTCTCCCTTGTCCTTCCATTCTCAATATATACCCTGCTGTCCTCCTCCATCTTAACCCTGACCATCATCCTTCCATTCTCAATCTATACCCTGCTGTCCTCTTCCTCCTCCTCTTCCTCCTCCTCCTTTTCCCTTGTCCTTCCATTCTCAATATATACCCTGCTGTCCTCCTCCTCCTCCATCTTAACCCTGACCATCATCCTTCCATTCTCAATCTATACCCTGCTGTCCTCTTCCTCCTTCTCCTCCACCTTGGCGTTCTGTCCTGTTCTGTCTGGTTGTGGTGTGACCCATAATAGAAAATCTTTTAAGAGCAGTCTCTTTCAGAGGCCTTGCTGGCTGGTTCTGTTTGCCATGGCAGGTTCCCACCTTGCCTCTGCACAAGCGTGATAAATATTTTACACCTCTGCCCACTGAGCAAGGGAACATTTCACTACTCATTTCATCACACACTCATTCCCTCAAAAGCTCTCTTCTCTCTCTCTCTCTCTCTCTCTCTCTCTCTCTCTCTCTCTCTCTCTCTCGCTCTCTTGCTCTCTCTCTCTCTCTCTCTCTCTCCTCCCCCCCCCTCCCTCCCTCCCTCCCTCCCTTCGTCACTTTGCCCAGTAGCCTGCCCGTCTCCACAACTAATATATATGGTTGGTTTTTTGGGGGCAGTGGGTGTTTTGTCAGCGTTTTCAGAATACTGGACAATCAACCCAATGAGTCAATACAATGACTACAAACATACATCACAATCCAGAACTCTGCTCATGTGCTTTTGTAGTGTAACAATAACCGAATGCACAGTAATGTGTTTTTTAGAACACATGTTAAGTTAAAAGCAAGGATGTGAAGCGTGTGATTCTTTAAAAAGTGTTTCTTTAAAAGAAGGCCTGTTGTGTGTGTGGTACTGGCTGCTGAGCCCAGCCTAGCATGGATAGCGTCAGTGGTTGAGCTCTATTAGGAAATTAAAGGGGCAGTGCAATTAAAACGGGATTTCCTGTTTTTTTTCATGATATTTCCACACCATGAGGTCAAAATAACACTGAAATTGTGAAAATGAGAATAATGCCCTTTTTGAGTAAGAGCTGAGAAATGCCTGGAATTTCCGCCTATTCAGCCTATGTGTGTGGGTGTGGGCTCTACACCATCCTATCAGCCAATCTGGCTTTAAGACAACTAATAGAGCCTCTCTTCCTATTATTCCTTTCAACATCTCTGGGATTTGTCAGGATCTCTAAGTAGCCCGAAGGACCAATCATACTCGTCTGTCTGAGACAGACAGGTCGAGTGGTGAATGATGAAGCCCCTCCCCTCATACCAAAGAGTCATTCACCTGCCCTCTGATCATTCTCCTTCTCTTCCTCACAGAAGAGTTCTACTCAGCTCTCCTCAGCAACTTCATCTGTTTTCAAGTTTACCTGTTCGTATCACAGATGTGCTGTTGAGGTTACGACGCTGAGCGCAGGGTTATCAGCTCTTGTCTGTGTTGGGTGACTTTACCGAAAGGAAAATGTTTTGCTTCGGGTAAGAATTTGCTTCACACTTTTCTGGATTCATCTCCTGTTGTAGCAAGCTGCGGAGACTTGCCTATCTTTTGCTGCCTCACCTGGCTAGTTCGCCGCAAGGCTAGCTATCCTACTGACTACTTTTACTACCTGGAAGGTTAGAATTACTAGTTCGCGCTCCGGTTTAGTTCAACCCTGTACAGGCTTGACTAGACTGACCCTGGTCATGCATCCATTGTGTTGTTTTTTGCTGCTAACACCCTCCACTAGAGAGTGCACAGAGCATCCCAAAGTGGTTTGTCTCCCATTCTTAACTCATGGGCTAACATCATGGATGGCTACCTGAGGACCTTCACTCACTTTTCCAGGGCTTGGCCCCGGAGAAGGGGGAAAGGGAAGGGGACCTCCCTTTCCAGCGTAAAGAGAGTAATGCGCTAATGCAAGGGTTTGAACGACCTCATCCAGGCAGCGGAGAAGGAAGATGACAAGGGTTAGGGTTAAGGTGCAATCTCAACCACACTGCACACTGCCCTAACCCATCTGGACAAGAGGAATACCTATGTGAGAATGCTGTTCATCGACTACAGCTCGGCATTCAACACCATAGTACCCTCCAAGCTCGTCATCAAGCTCGAGACCCTGGGTCTCGACCCCGCCCTGTGCAACTGGGTACTGGACTTCCTGACGGGCCGTCCCCAGGTGGTGAGGGTAGGCAACAACATCTCCTCCCCGCTGATCCTCAACACTGGGGCCCCACAAGGGTGCGTTCAGAGCCCTCTCATGTACTCCCTGTTCACCCACGACTGCGTGGCCACGCACGCCTCCAACTCAATCATCAAGTTTGCGGACGACACAACAGTGGTAGGCTTGATTACCAACAACGATGAGACGGCCTACAGGGAGGAGGTGAGGGCCCTCGGAGTGTGGTGTCAGGAAAATAACCTCACACTCAACGTCAACAAAACTAAGGAGATGATTGTGGACTTCAGGAAACAGCAGAGGGAACACCCCCCTATCCACATCGATGGAACAGTAGTGGAGAGGGTAGCAAGTTTTAAGTTCCTCGGCATACACATCACAGACAAACTGAATTGGTCCACTCACACAGACAGCATCGTGAAGAAGGCGCAGCAGCGCCTCTTCAACCTCAGGAGGCTGAAGAAATTCGGCTTGTCACCAAAAGCACTCACAAACTTCTACAGATGCACAATCGAGAGCATCCTGGCGGGCTGTATCACCGCCTGGTATGGCAACTGCACCGCCCTCAACCGTAAGGCTCTCCAGAGGGTAGTGAGGTCTGCACAACGCATCACCGGGGGCAAACTACCTGCCCTCCAGGACACCTACACCACCCGATGTCACAGGAAGGCCATAAAGATCATCAAGGACATCAACCACCCGAGCCACTGCCTGTTCACCCCGCTATCATCCAGAAGGCGAGGTCAGTACAGGTGCATCAAAGCTGGGACCGAGAGACTGAAAAACAGCTTCTATCTCATGGCCATCAGACTGTTAAACAGCCACCACTAACACTGAGTGGCTGCTGCCAACACACTGACACTGACTCAACTCCAGCCACTTTAATAATGGGAATTGATGGGAAATGATGTAAATATATCACTAGCCACTTTAAACAATGCTACCTTATATAAATGTTACTTACCCTACATTATTCATCTCATATGCATACGTATATACTGTACTCTATATCATCGACGGTATCCTTATGTAATACATGTATGACTAGCCACTTTATACTATACTATGCCACTTTGTTTACATACTCATCTCATTTGTACATACTGTACCCGATACCATCTACTGTATCTTGCCTATGCTGCTCTGCACCATCACTCATTCATATATCCTTATGTACATATTCTTTATCCCCTTACACTGTGTACAAGACAGTAGTTTTGGAATTGTTAGTTAGATTACTTGTTATTACTGCATTGTCGGAACTAGAAGCACAAGCATTTCGCTACACTCGCATTAACATCTGCTAACCATGTGTATGTGACAAATAAAATTTGATTTGATTTGATTTGATTTGAGGTGGAGAAGGAGGAGGAAGAGGAGGAGGAGGAGGTGGAGGAGGAGGAGGAGGAGGAGGAGGAGGAGGAAGAGGACAGCAGGGTATAGATTGAGAATGGATGACAAGGAAGTGCAAGCCGCTCGGCCCTCTTCCGCCCTTAGCGGGGCATCAATGGCAGATCACAGATATTCGATCATTAATGTCTGCAAAAAGGCAGAAAAAACATACAAAACATCCTCCCAGCTGTTCTCACACCGTACCAGAAAAACAACTCCTCCCAGCTGTTCTTACACCGTACCAGGCAAACAACTCCTCCCAGCTGTTCTCACACCGTACCAGGCAAACAACTCCTCCCAGCTGTTCTCACACCGTACCAGACAAACAACTCCTCCCAGCTGTTCTCACACCGTACCAGGCAAACAACTCCTCCCAGCTGTTCTCACACCGTACCAGGCAAACAACTCCTCCCAGCTGTTCTCACACCGTACCAGGCAAACAACTCCTCCCAGCTGTTCTCACACCGTACCAGGCAAACAACTCCTCCCAGCTGTTCTCACACCGTACCAGGCAAACAACTCCTCCCAGCTGTTCTCACACCGTACCAGGCAAACAACTCCTCTCAGCTGTTCCAGCTTGCGTGGCGGAAGCCAAACGCAATTGGATTAAACCTTTGACTGGCAAGGTCCAAACTGGACTTTTTGCCAACATGAATTCCAAGGACACGGAGGGCCTTGACAAGCCACCAGTGGTCGAGCTGTTACTGGCCAACCATCTCAACATCAAAGTCTTGTCATGGCAGGGCTTGTCACTGGCACCAGGGCTTTCCACTTGAAGCCCCCAGCGACACTGCAGGCATCGAAATCACAGAGCCCTAACAAGGGCTGACAGTGGGGAAACGGTCCTTCAATGCAGCCGCATCTAGGTCATCTAGATCTAGGTCATGGTCATCATAGGTCATCTAGATCTAGGTCATGGTCATCATAGGTCATCTAGATCTAGGTCATGGTCATCATAGGTCATCTAGATCTAGGTCATGGTCATCATAGGTCATCTAGATCTAGGTCATGGTCATCATAGGTCATCTAGATCTAGGTCATGGTCATCATAGGTCTTCTAGATCTAGGTCATGGTCATCATAGGTCATCTAGATCTAGGTCATGGTCATCATAGGTCATCTAGATCTAGGTCATGGTCATCATAGGTCATCTAGAACTAGGTCATGGTCATCATAGGTCATCTAGATCTAGGTCATGGTCATCATAGGTCATCTAGATCTAGGTCATGGTCATCATAGGTCATCTAGATCTAGGTCATGCCCGTTTGATTCCCCTGCAAGGAAGAAGGGGTGACCGACCTAGGGGCACGCCCACTGCGGCAGGGAGGGGCTGTCAACAGTTCACCACGTGCTCTGGCCTGCTCATCTTGGGTAGAGCACAACCCCCACCACCACCACCACCACTGTCGGGGAGAGGTACATCTGTGCTCCAAAAAACCTTCCCTTAGTTCAGCAACCCACTTTCATGCGTTCGCTCTTATGGAAAACAGAGGGAATCCACTCTACCCTCGAGGGCCACGGCTCTCCCCCCAGTTCTAGTTCAAGCAGCCGGACGGGCAGGAAGACTAATTGTCAGTCACCATGAAGCAATGTCCCCATGTTCCAGTGTTGCAACACTGCCCTTTTCCATAAAAAAAGCCTCATGCCAAAGACTGAGAGCAAAAATACAATTAAAAGGAGACTCACTCCATCACCACCAGACAGCGCTATGGTGCCTCTAGTGAGCAACAGTCTATCAACCTGCGACTCTATCGACTCGCCAGCAGAGTAGGGAACAGGCGCGCATCCACAGTATCGAAGGGGTACAGACTGAAGATCGCTCTAAAATCACCCGTTTTAAACTGAACTTTGGAATCAGTAGCAACTAGCAATGTGATACGCATACTAGAGCAGGAAATCTCCTCTCTCTTAAGCAAAGGGGTTATCAGGGTGATACTAGCGGCAAAGAGCCACCTCGGCTTCTACTCCCGGTAATTCCTGGTTCCCGAAAAAAGGGGGAGAGGTTCGCTCCATTCTGGCCCTATTGGTCCTCACGTTCACGAAGTTCACGTTCACATGCTTACATTCAACAGGCTGTCTCGCTCTATTCGTCAAGGCCACTGGTTCACCTCAATCAACCTGCAGGATGCTTATTTTCACATAAACACCCTGCCAGCACACAGGAGGTTTCTGAGGTTTGCTTTTCAAGGCCTATGAATACCTCACTGTCCCATTTGGGCTTCAGCTGCCTGAACTTCCAGCAAGTGTGTAGTGGCAGCTCTAACACCACTGAGAAACAACGAGCTGAGAGTCTCTGCCCACATAGACAATTACCTGCTTTGCTCTCCATCCCAGTAGCAAGCAGTAGGAGACACAACTTCCCTTGTAACCCAACTCTCCAAGCTTCAATCTCAATCAGAAAAATAGCTGTTTGGCGCCCAACACGGAAAATAGAATACCTAGAGGTGTAATGCTGGATTTTCTCTCTCTAATCAAGCAATCCTTTTTAGAAGACTGTGCCTCTCCCTGTTCCACAGGGCCCGCTCGGTCAATTTCAAGACGTGCCTCTGAGTGCGGGGGTTGATGGCGTCCACCATCTCAGTACCTCTCAGCCTACTGAGGATGAGAGACTTCCAGCATGTCACGGCGTGTGTATAGGTGGCGGGGAAGTCAGGCGCAGGAGAATCGAACTTGGTAAGAATGGAGTAGTTTAATAACTTAACAAAACACAACTCCAAAACCATCTTACATAAATAAGAGCAAAGTGGGTACGAGGACCCGTCGCGCACCAATACAAATAACACAAGTATGAAAACAAACAATCTCTGACAAGGACATGAGGGGAAACAGAGGGTTAAATACACAACAGGAAATTGATGGGATTGGAACCAGGTGTGTAGGGAAGACAAGACAAAACCAATGTAAAATTAAAAATGGATCAATGATGGCTAGAAGACCGGTGAGGTCGACTGCCGAGCACCGCCCGAACAAGGAGAGGCATCGACTTCGGGAGAAGTCGTGACACAGCACTGGATTTTTTGCACAACGTCTGTGTACACGGCATCACCTTAATTGCCAGATAGAGGTGACTTCCGCTTTCAATCGGGTCTCCATCACTGGAAGATCCCCTCGACCTTTATTTCTGTCTCTAGGGACCAAGGAAAGATGGGCCACTCACAGGCTGGGGCGCAGTTCACGAGGGAGATGCAATAAACGACTGTAGTGGCGTACATCAACCGATCAGGGTGGCACTCGCTTCCTGCTCTTACACCGATTATCTGATTATTCTGTGGAGCAGAGAAAACCTACTGACCCGGGGCGTATTGAATGTAGGAGCTGACTTATCGTTCAGAGGGAATCCCCATCAAGGGGACAGGAGACTCTGGAACAGATCCGGGAGAGATACGGTCATTGCAAGAAAACAGGTACTGTCCGTTGTTCTTCATGCTAGCAGGAGAAGCACCACTGAAGGTTGACTCCCTGGCCAAGGGTGTTGCTTTACGCTTTTCCTTCCCTCAGCCTCGTACTCTCCACTCTGGCCTCATCTTGGTAGCCCTTCCATGGCTATGGATATTGGAGATCATTCTTGCAAAATGATGTGTAATTCTTATTGGAATCCAGCCAGAGTTAGGATATCAAAGAGTTGACATTTTCGTTCACCTGCAACCTGCATTCATATTGATTGCCAGGGTTAGTAACAGTGTGAGGAGACTCCCTAAGCCATTTAAACTGGAACAACCACTTCAATAATGGGTGCAAAAAATCGAACTAAATGATTTGATTCGTTTAGAAAATGTACGTTGTTCATCTTTGTGTAGCATAAAATGAATCAATCAATCAATCACTCAATGTACATGCAAAAATACAGATATGAAAAACAATGAATTTGTTAGCATAACTTAAAACAATAGAGTTGGAGACATCTCATTTAGTTTTGAGTCAGTACCACAAACATTTGACGTTATAATGACTTTTCATTGACTTACTTCAACTTACTAAAAGTCTTTGAAATGGCTTGGGGTTTACAGTACTGTCCTCAGTGTCAGGGCTTCTGAGGGTTGATTTGAGACTGCTTGGCTTCAGAGAGCATGTGCGTTATGAGAGTTGGACATATCCCACTGTGAGATGTCTTAACAAATAAGTGAAAGACAACTGAATGTAACTTGTGTAACCCCAGTTCTCTAACACCACAGAGTGTGAGGAAGTTTGGCATGAGAATGATCAGAGGGCAGGTGAGTCAATCTTTAGTATGATGGGAGGGCCTCCCTCATTCACCACTCAACCTGTCTGTCTCCTTCAAGCTACTTTGAGATTCTGGTGAATTCCGCTGTGAGATGTCTCACTCACAATATCAGAGGACCGGGGTCACAGCTCTATCGGTTGACACCTTCTAGTAGCCACAGTATATTTGTGTGACTGGCTGTTGTGTGTCCAGTCTGGCCCTACAGGCCCTGGGGGACTGTCGCTCCCACATCTCCACAGACACTAACAAAAAGTGACAGGCCAGTCAGGACCATGGTGCTCTGAGGAGACCTGCATTGTAGCAGAAACCCAAGAGTCTGGTTCTAGGCCAAAAACAACACAAAGAGCTCTGAAAAGCAGAATGGGATGAGGCTTTTCTCTCCTTAAGAGTCTCTCTTTCTCTTTCTTTCTTTCTTTCTTTCTTTTGCGCGCTCTCTCTCTCGCACGCACGCACGCACGCATGCACACACACACACGCACACGCACACGCACACACACACACACAGGCACATTTACCTAAACACACACACATACTCATACATGCGTGCACGGATCACTGACAACCAATTTATCATGTGACTGTGAGGCCATTCAAGCTTCAAGAGCAGCATATATTTCACCCATGTGTTAACAGTCTTCATGCACCAGGGTTTTTCCAACTGTCCTCTACATCACTGTTTTGCCAATCAACGGTTATATTGAGCTATACTGTGTGCATGTTTGTCCTTGTTGATGCATGCTTCAATTTATTTATTTTATTTGATTCACCTTTATTTAACCAGGAAGGCCAGTTGAGAACAAGTTCTCATTTACAACGGTGACCTGGCCAAGATAAAGCATAGCAGTGTGACACAAACAACAACACAGAGTGACACAATGACTGAACTGAGCCTTCAGAGGAATTATTTGTTTTCCATATAGGACAGCATGCAATACTCTGTCCCTCCTCTCTTATGTTAGATATCTGGTTTAACAGAGATAGGCACAAGCTCTCTCTCTCTCTTCCTCTCTGTCCCTTCATCTCTATCTCTACCGCTCTCTCTATCTATCTTTCTCTCTCTTTCTCTGACTGCACATCCCCCATAAAGGCCCAGTATAAAGGGAAAGGGAAACTACCAGTAACTAGCTGAGGGCTACAAGCAATGTGAATGGTTTCCTTATATAGACCTACGCTCATAAATGTTTCACATCATGCACTTTTATGTATTATGTAGCCCAGGCAGCAGTGCCTCTCTTATGGCTATTACCCCAATGTTTTACAATTATAATATTCTAGACTAAATAGAGGCTATTATGGTGAGTATATTCATCAAGAAATACGTGTCCCCATATCCTCAATATGATTTATTTAGATCTCTTCTTGTTATTTCTTAGGCTGTCCGTTGGTGGGCGCTAAGTGGAGGAGGCCGTTGGAGCGAATGGGTAGGACGCCTGCCTCCATCACATGGTCCAGCGTAACCGAGAAACCTCGAGCACAGATGGAGCAGGACGGGAAACCGAGAGACGAGCCCCTCTGGTAGCGGCGAGAAGCATCCTCTGAAATAGAAACATAAGCTGCCCCTTCCGCAGCAGAAACGGAAAAACGGACGCAAGAAAAAAAGCAACAACAAAACCGACAGTTTTGCACAGTGTCATGCTGCTTTCGCGTTTAATAATATCACAGAAGAGTCAGGGAAGGTTGTGAGTGAGTGAGGGGGTGGATCTTTTTGCTGAGAATGAAATCCAAGGCGCTTGTTGTCCCAAGTGAATTCATTTGAAGAGCTTGCAGAGACACAGAGCGACCGGGATGCCGCCCAACATCGCTCCACCTATTCATCCGCGAGGTTAAGTGAGTATAATTGTTAGGGGGATATACTTTTACCGTTTGACACCTCTTCCATTTGTGGTCTACTTTTGATCAACATTGTCTGCGTTACGTCAGTGATGTGACGGGCCACTATGAGAGCGGTCAGAGTATTCTAGGCGATTCCACCTGTCTGATCAATGATTCATACTCAGCAAAGTGCTCTAGACAATCAGTCAGTGATGTGAGGAACTTGTTTCTTTCCTTTGGTTATTGCGCGCGTCCCCGATAATGGTCGAAATGTAATGCGTTAACACTTCATTAATTCATACACAGTGCACAATAATTCTGATTTAGAGGTCAGGCCAGTGCAGTTTGAACTTCTGAACATGTGTCGTAGGCTACTTAACAATTAAAACCAGAAAGATGAATGAATAGATGCCCCCGGTTAGTGGAGCTCCCATCAGTTCTGAAGCACACAATTAATAGTCTGACAGACAGCAGAGGAGAGAGGTGCAGATCAAGATGTTATTAATTAAGTCATGACATCATCATCCTGTCCAGGCTTGTTGCAGCCTGTCTGTTCTAGATGTAGATGTTGAAGACCTGTGTTTAGTAGACTGGCTTGAAGAGGGTGTGAAGGGACTGGGTCTCCCTTTTAAAACATAATGGAAAAATTATGCATATTTATAGTCATCAACGGGAGAGAATTGATTCCCAGCTATTCTCAGAGTTGTGTGTGTGTGTGTGTGTGTGTGTGTGGGAGGGAGGGATGCACAGCGGGTTTCACGGTGCATATCGATGAATGGATTCCTCTTACTATGCAGCAGGGGTTCCCAGCTTGTTGTGTGTGTGTGTGTGTGCTTCACCCCATTACACTCATTGTGTTGATTTAAGCAGGAGAGTCACCCCAGAGAGCTGTGCTCCTGTTTCTCTCATTATGAAGTGATGCCCAGAATCACTTTTACACTGACAATCACACCAGGAGAAAGTTGGATGAGAGCAGAGCTATACTCAGCAACATTACCAACTGAAACAAACAAATGCAGTCTTCTTTCCAGACAGGAGGTTGTTTGGGGGGGGGGGGGGGGGGGGGGGGGGGGGGGGGTCAAATAATTAGTTACCTTGTCTGATGCATGAGGAGTCACGGAGACACTTAGACTTTATTTCAAAGTCCTAATTTGGTCTTAAATCCTGCATACAACACAGGTTCTATCCCCAGGCTATTATCTCCACCCACGTAATGTCATGCACGCACGCACGCACGCAGCGCACGCACACACACACACACACACACTAAAATGTACTGATCTACTGCATACTTACACTGTAGCATTTCTAAGAACTGACAAACCTCTCTTGGTTCCATAGCATGTCTCTCCAGAGCCCTTCTCCAGGCATGACATCTCTGTCTCTCTTTTTTTAGATTGGATTGGCACCCTGGCAAATTAAAGTGTGTGTGTGTGTGTGACAGGGCTCCAGACTAACATTTTCCCCTGGTGGCACTAGTGACACACACTTTTTCAGTTGATGGCACCAGCCCATGATTTGTTCGCACATTCATTTTATAAAGTCAATCACAGTGCTTTATTAGGAGGTGTAACTGAGATGGTATTCAATGAATAAGTTGTTTCATCTAACATGTCCATGCAGGAATGGATGATTCAAGATATTTTGATGGGCAACCTAATCCAGTGATCGTCATAAACTTTGGCCAGACATTAGGCTATTGTTTTTATATTTTACTGTTCAAATAGGGCTCCAGAATTTTCAGAATTTGCTTTTGTTCAATAGAGATGAACTTGTCCATTTATTTGGGAAAGATTCACTACCTGAGTAAGTGGAAACTCTAAAGACAGTGTTACGGTTTTCTTCGGGTGAAGTAGAGTCGGACCAAAATGCAGCGTGGTAATTTAGATTCATCTTTAATAATGATGAAAAAAAAACGAACAATACAAAAACAAGAAACGTAACACGAAAACCTAACAGCCTATACTGGTGCAAAACAAACACAGAGACAGGAACAATCACCCACGAAACACTCAAAGAATATGGCTGCCTAAATATGGTTCCCAATCAGAGACAACGATAAACACCTGCCTCTGATTGAGAACCACTCCAGACAGCCATAGACTTTGCTAGAGAACCCCACTAAACCACAATCTCAATACCTACGAAAACCCCAAGACAAAACACACCACATAAATAAACCCATGTCACACCCTGGCCTGACCAAATAAGGAAGGCTCTGGCAGCGCTAGATAGGCGAGGCGCACTGTAGGCCTGATGCGTGGTGCTGGCACTGGTGGTACTGGGCCGAGAACACGCACAGGAAGCCTGGTGCGGGGAGCTGCCACCGGAGGGCTGATGCGTGGAGGTGGTACTGGATAGACCGGACCGTGCAGGCGCACTGGAGCTCTTGAGCACCGAGCCTGCCCAACCTTACCTGACTCGATTCCCACTCTAGCCCGGCCGATACGAGGAGCTGGTATGTACCACACCGGGCTATGCACCCGCACTGGAGACACCGTGCGCACCACAGCATAACACGGTGCCTGCCCGGTCTCTCTAGCCGCCCGGTAAGCACAGGAAGTTAGCGTAGGTCTCCTACCTGGCGTAGCCATACTCCCTGTGAGCCCCCCCCCCCCCCAATACATTTTTGGGGCTGACTCTAGGGCTTCCATCCGCGTCGCCATGCTGCCTCCTCATACCAGCGCCTCTCCGCTTTCGCCGCCTCCAGTTCTTCTTTGGGGCGCCGATATTCTCCAGGCTGTGCCCAGGGTCCTTTTCCGTCCAATATCTCCTCCCAAGTCCAGAAATCCTGTGATCGCTGCTCCTCCTGCCGCTGCCTGTCACCACGCCGCTTGGTCTTGTTGTGGTGGGTGATTCTGTTACGGTTTTCTTGCGGTGAAGGAGAGTCGGACCAAAATTGATACATGTTTTAATAACGATGAAAAACGAACAATAAAAAAACAACAAACGTAACGTGAAAACCTATACAGCCTATTTTTTTTTCATTTTTTTTATTTATAAAAATAATTTATTATCATCAATACCATTCATTCTGTACAACTCATAATTTCCATACAAACTCAAATAGTGGTATTTTAATTTAAACAAAACAAAAACCCCAAACAAAACCTCAGGGGAACATCTTCCCTCCCCGTCATCCTACAAACTACCTTTCCCTATCTCCCCGTCCCTAATCTATCCCCTTACAAATCTAAATGACACCCAGCCCTAAACCCCCCTTCCACCTCTCCCGGGCAGCATGCTGCCCCCACTTCCTCTCCTCCCTCTTCATCCTCCCCCTCAAATCTCCTTCCACCCTCCTCACTATCCCTTCCACCCCCCAATCTCTCCCTGTCTTCACCATGTTCTGCCTGGCTTCCCACAGCCCCCGTTTAAAGAGACTCATGAGAAGCCAGAGCAGAAACCTGTCCCTATCCGTCCCTCTCGCTCTCCCTACACCTCTCTCTAACCTGGCCCACGTCAATACAAAATCCCCCCTTACCAAACCTAACAACACCCGTGCCCTAGCCCATACTACTCCGGCAAAGGCACAGTCCCAAAAGACATGGCGCACAGTCTCCTCCCTGCCACAAGAAGATCTTGGACAGGTGGGGGATTGCACCAAACTATACCGGTACATGATGGAACGTACCGGCAAGCACTTATGGAGGCTCAACCAATTCAGGTCCTTGAGCCTGTTGTCCAGACCCCGCGCCTGCACTCCCTCCCAGACCACTTCCGAGATGCCCACTACAGGCGCCGGACTCCCTGCCTTTCTGACCTCCTCGTACAGGTGCCTGTGATCTAAACCTACTCGGGCAACTTCAACCTCAGGGTGCTCACGCAGCCACTTGGCCGCATGACCAAAGTGCCACGGCAGCTGTTCCGCACGAGGACCCGTGTTAGACCACACCATTACGCTTCTCGCCTGATACGAGAAGAACACCCGCAGGAGGTAACCGGACGGGTGTATCACTGGATGAGCAAGCTCCGTTAACAAGAAAGAAACAAAAATTGCGTCCAGCTTGAGGGGGAAATGTGGTACCCACCTACCTCCCTCCCCGATGGGACAAAGCATGCGTGCCCTGGCGACCCACTCGCACCTGCCACTCCACATGAACTGAAACACAAGCCTTACTAGAGGCCTCCTCAGACTGAGGAGGCAATGGGTAGATGTACGCCAAATACAAAAGAGACGGCAACACATCCACCTTTAGAACCAGGACTTTGCCCATAAAAGACAAATACCTAGCCTTCCACATTGCTAGCTTCCTCTGTACCACTGCGATACGCATGTTCCAGTTTAGCGTCGCTGAGCCAGAGGTCTCAAAATGGACCCCGAGAATCCTCAGGGCCCCCTCACAGAGAGAGAACCCCCCGGGCACATCCGTTCTACCGCGCCATCTTCCGAAAAACTTGACGGAAGACTTTGCATGGTTCAGAACTGCTCCTGACGCTCGGGTGAAATCCCCAAAGATGGCAAGGGACCTTGTCAGGCACGAGTCCTTGCACAGCAGCAAGGAAGTGTCGTCGGCGTACTGCGTCATCTTAACACGCAGCCCACCACTTCCAGGGATCAACAAGCCTTCCACCCCTGTGTCTGCCCTAATGGCAGCCCCCAGAGGCTCCATGTACAGAACGAAGAGGAGAGCCGAGAGTGGGCACCCCTGCCTGACCCCAGACGAGAGGTCAAAAACGTCACCCAAGTGACTATTTACACTAACTCGGCACCCCGCTCCGACATATAATGTACGAATCCATCCTATGAACTTCTCCCCAAATCCTAATCGACCTAACACTCTGAATAAAAATGATCTATTCACGCGATCAAAGGCTTTCGCCTGATCTAGCGCTGCTACCATTAAAGGCAGTCCTCTATCTTCAACCCAAGCGATGGAGTCCCTGATTAACTGTAGGTTCCATCTAATAGAGCGGCCCTCTACCCCGTACGTCTGATCCTCATGGACGACGTAGGGAAGGGCTGTGCGCAACCGGTCTGCTAAAACCTTTGCAAGTAGCTTGTAATCTACACACAGCATGGTCAACGGCCGCCAGTTGCCAAGGTCTGTTACTTCCCCCTTCTTATATAAAAGTGACAGCACACCAACAGCCATTGATCCCCCCGGGACCCCCGTCTCAAGGATGGCCTTCAAGACTTCGAGGACCACTGGTCCAAGTATACCCCAAAACTTGAGATAAAACTCAGCCGGCAGCCCATCTATCCCAGGCACCTTCCCTTTTCCCATCCTCCTAAGAGCGCTCTCAACCTCTTCTAGTGAGATCTGGGCCTCCATCACTTCTCTAATGTCCTCCGGCAACCGCCTGGACAAGTGTTCTAAAAACACATTTCCCTGCTCTACATCTATTTCCCTTTCCTTAAATAAACCTTGGAAATGATCAGTTGTCACCCTGACCATATCCTCTGGTTCTCTAACTATACTACCATTTTCTTCCCTAACGCCATGCATTACCTTCCTACTCTGTCTGGCCCTAACCGACTTAAAGAACATAGCAGAACAAGTCTCATTGTGTTCTAGAAAGCCACTATGCGCACGCTCCAGGAAAGCTCGAGCCTTCCGCTCCTGCAACTCCCTGAGCTGCGCCTTTAGGGTTGCGGATCTCTCCCAGTCAAATGACCCGCCGAGGTTGCCTGCCTCGTACTCGAGTTCAATTAACCTTTGGATACGATCCACCTCCCTCCTCTCCTCCCTTTTTTTCCTCTTGCAATACCCTATTATAAAAGCCCTAATCCTCACCTTAACTAATTCCCACCACTCTAACACCCCCTCGCACATGGACCGGAGACCCTCAAGCCTCCAAAAGAAACCATAAAACCCGTCAACAAAAGCCTGCTCCTCCAGCACATCCCGATCTAGCTTCCAGTACCCCCTACCAAAGAGGCAGACTGGCGACCCCACCTGCAGGAGCACCCCGTCGTGATCCGAAAAGAAAACAGGCAACAGCCGCCCAGACAACTTACCCAAAGACCTGGGTACAAAAATATAGTCGAGCCTCCGCTCAACCCCCCTGGAGTTGCGCCATGTAGGACCGTCCATTTTCGGAGTAGTGTGCAGACCACCATCTACCAGACCATGGCAAGCCATTAGCCTGGCAATGGTGCCTGCACTGCTATCCCCCCCTCTTCCTAAATCTGTATTAAAATCCCCCCCTATCACTAATTTCCTATTTGTGACACACAGGGGTGTCAGACAGTCCACCATCTCCCTCCTGTCTGCCACCACCTGTGGTCCATACACCACCACTAATCTAAAATTACAATCCCTTATCGTGACATCCACCCCTATAACCCTCCCCTGCATTACCACAAAAGAATCCTCCACTTTAACCTCCCTGTGCCCACACAAAATCCCTACCCCCGATGAGTGCACCCCCCCAACACCCCAAACCGACTCCCCCTTGTCCCACTCCCTCTTAAACCTATTAACATCCCCTCCATCCCTCAGGTGAACCTCCTGTAAAAAACAAAAATCAAACCCCACACCCTCCAAATAACTAAAAACCGCCCTCCTCTTAACACAATCCCTTAAACCCCTTACATTTAAACTAACAAAAGTAAAATCAGACCCCATGAAAGAATAAAATAAAAACATGTAATACACTCAAATTCTAAACCCAGACAGAAAAAAACAAAAACAGGAGACTCACCCGATGCTCCCCTGCTCCATATCTACCGGTGATGACACCATCTGTACTCCCAACATCCCCCCCTCTTCCTCCATCTCACCAACCCAGGATGCAGGAATAGTGTTTGGCTCCGGGGTGCCCTGCACCCTGGGTCTACCCCCACAATCCTCCCCCTCCCCAGTGCTGCAGCTGGATTGGAAAAAAATTTGGGGAGGCTGAGTCCCCAAACAAAAAACTCCCCACCTCCTCCTGTACCCAGTCCTGAGTCCTGTTAGGTGTGTCCCCACCCAACAGATATTGAGAGCCTGTGGAAACCAGCAGCAACCCAGAGGTTTCTCCCACCCCCATCACTCTCTTGGCCATCCCCTCCCTCTCACTGTCGGCCAATCGCTCCCTCCTCTTCATTCTCTTCTTTGGTGATGACGGCAGTGGAGAGATACCAACCCCCCCCCCCCGCCAGCTCCTCCACCATACCCCTCATCTCTTCCACCAGGGCACATTCCCCCCAGTCCACTTGCTCTTCCACCGTCTCCTTCTCCACCACTCCTCCATCGCTTTCTTCTCTCTCATGCTCCTCCACTCGGTTGCCGTCTTCCGCCGCTTTTCCTGGTTCTCCTACTCCCGTGCCTTCCGTTTCCTTCTCTCTTCCTTCCGCCGCTTCTTGCTCCTCCTCCTTCCTTGTGGCCTTCCCCTCTGGACCTGTACTCTGATCATGAGGCGTGCTTCCTTCCCCTCCTCTTCTTCCCCCATCCCCCGCCCCTGCTCCCCCCCAGCCGCAGACGCATATGACCGCTGACGGGCCAGGCACCCCCGCCACAGGTGTGCTGACGAGCCACACCCATGGCACGTCTTAGGCTTGTCACAATCCCTCGCCTCATGATCCTCAGATGCACAAAATCTGCATTTTCTTGTACTGCATGAGGCGAATATGTGACCGTAGGCCATACAGCGTCTGCAAAATGGGGGCTGACGTGCATAAAACAACGTCCCCCTGTCAGCCCCTAGGGAGAACATAGCAGGAGGATGGAGGTAGCCACCATGTCCCTTTGGGTCCTCTCTGAGGAGGGCCTGGAAACCTCTCCTCCCATTCCAAAACCCAAGGGAGTCTTTGAGGTGCCTTGCTGAGGAGACGTTATCCATATATCTCCCCAGAAAAGCCCTCACCTCTTCGTCCTTAACGTAAGGGTTGTAAATGTTGACAGTTACAACCCTAAAATTATTCTTCGCCAGGCTTGTTATTTCGTAGTGGCACATCGGCCTCTCACCTCCCACTGCTCTTGCCCTTCTCAGGATATCATCGTGTTTTGCCTCTGTATATAGTGCCACGTCGTATGCTCCCTCCAACGAGTTGCCTTGGAAACAAAACACGTCCTTCACCGTCAGCTTTAGAATCCCCATCAATATTATCCTTCCAAAAGATTCCCGTCCTAAAGGCTCCATCTCCTTTTCCTTCCAAGCAAACCTAATCGTGTTAGCCAGCCCAATCCCAGGGACCGACCGTGCTGATGTATTTAGCACCATCTCCGCAAGGAGAATGGCGCTCGTTCTCTTCTCTTCCAAAACAAGTGAAAAGAAAAAAACAAATGACTGAGCCTATCTGGTGCAACAAACACAGAGACAGGAACAATCACCCACGAAACACTCAAAGAATATGGCTGCCTAAATATGGTTCCCAATCAGAGACAACGATAAACACCTGCCTCTGATTGAGAACCACTCCAGACAGCCATAGACTTTGCTAGAGAACCCCACTAAACCACAATCCCAATACCTACGAAAACCCCAAGACAAAACACACCACATAAATAAACCCATGTCACACCCTGGCCTGACCAAAATAATAAAGAAAACACAAAATATTAAGACCAGGGCGTGACAGACAGCTACATCGCTAACTCAAAACATAATACCCACTGCTGGTAGCCATGTACAATATTCATCTAATAGTAAGTTCAATGTCCTAAAAAAAACTTTGCAGTTGTAGCCTAGGCTACTACCCATTGAAGCCTGCACTCACAATGGCTGATGCAAATTTAGCTTCGTATCTCAAAGCCAAGAGTAGTGGTTTCCAAAGCTGCCTTTTTCCCGCAATTAGATTTTGAAATATTACAGCCTACAATCAGATGTCACGGCTTTCGTTGGAAGAAGAAGAGGAGTCGTTGGACCAAAATGCAGCGGGGTACGTGTTCATCTTTATTAGCTTCACTGACTGAACACATAATAACAAAAAGAATAGCCAAAACAGTTCTGCAAGGTGCAACCAACACTAAACAGAAAATAACCACCCACAACTAACAGTGGAAAAACAGGCTACCTAAGTATGGTTCTCAATCAGAGACAACGAAAGACAGCTGCCCCTGATTGAGAACCATACCCATCCAAAACATAGAAATACAACACCTAGACATATAAACATAGACATACAAACATTCTAATGCCAAAAAATAGAAACATACAAAGCAATCTACGGTCAGGGCGTGACAGAGGGAGTCAAAATGAGAACACACAGACAGCTGCTTTATAAAATATCTGTCTCCGGATTATATCGTCAAACTAAGGGCAACCATGGCATCCGTAACAGAGAGGGGAATGGTCCATCCATGTATTCGGGTAAGAGAGTCTAGCTAGCTACATTTTCAGGAATTATATGTTTATACTTTTGTCAGAAAGTCGTTTTCATTGCAAATGAATGCATACTTTTAGCTAGCTAGCTAAGGTTAACTGGCTGTCTCACTATCTAACTAACGTTAAGTTTATGATCTGTTTAATAATATTATTCGTATCTCAGAGCCATTTGCATTGCTAGTTATAGCTTAATGTTAGCTAGCTAACATTGAACCTAGTTGGTTAGTTTCAGCTACCAGCAGATTCATGCAGGGTAGTAATTTAGGAGTTGGGATTATGTTTAGTGATTGCTAGCTAGCTACATGTCTAAACAAAAGACTCCACTATGCAAGTAACCATTTCACTGTAGCATTTTTATTTAACTAGGCAAGTCAGTTCAGAATAAATTCTTATTCACAATAACGGCATAGGAACAGCGAGTTAACTGCCTTGTTCAGGGGTAGAAGGACAGATTTGTACCTTGTCAGCTCGGGGATTTGATCTAAAAACCTTTTGGTTACTGGCCCAACACTCTAACCATTAGGCTACTTGCAGCCCCATTTAGACCTTCTGTATCCCGTGCTTATGACAAATAAACTTTGATTGTATTTAATGTAGTGTGTGAAGAACAACATGACCTGCACCAAAGTCAAATTAGGATATAACGTGACAGTGTCTAAGTTCTAAAATTCTCCAATAGAATGCCCTGTTTTATTTTGTCACACCCACACCCACAACCGTACACTATTTTCTGCTTGCCATTAATTTGACTTATTTTCCTGTAATAATGAATACAAATTAGCTAAAGTTAAGACGCTGTCAGCTATATGATATGGCCATCATTTGTACTGGCTAGCATGCTAACTTAATGTAAGCAAGCTAGCTAACAAGCTAAAAAAAACACAGTGTTTATTGGTGTTAAAATACACCAGTTATGTTATTTTGGATCTGCTGATGTCATGCAGCCTGTCGTTTTTGTGTTTATACTTTTCCATAATGACAACAACAAGTTTGATGCCGGACAACAATAGAATGTCTACAGACATAGTATAAACATGCCTTTAGTTTTGGGTGTAGACAAAGAAGAGCTCTCCAGTAGGTGTACCAAAACATTCCAGGGCCATTTTCTCAAAAATGGGGTTACAAGTTTATCAACTTTCAAAGCAGAATTACTTTCCCATTGTTCCTCAACTGTAGTGTATGATATAGACTTTTCTAGCTCTGAGTCTCTACTTTTATCCAATGTAAAAAACACAATTTCACATTTTGCTACATAAGACCGAATGGAGCCAGGCGGTCACAAATGATTGGAGTCTGGAGCCCTGGACTATGGCGTGTGTGTGTGTGTGTGTCTGTCTATTTGCACATGCATGCATGCTTGTGTGTGTGTGTCTGTGTGCTTGTGCGTGGATGGAGGGTCGGTGGGCGTAGATTGGCCAGTTACCCAGACAAATTAGTCCTGGCCTGGGCAGAGAGACCAGGACCTCAGCCTGCCATCCGTCATTAGTACCACAGATCCATGACTGGGAGGTTCAGGGCACCAAAACCCACTGACTGTATAAATCCTCTTAAATTATTAATTATTTGCATAGGGCAAGACAAGGTTCACAGGCCGAGAGGAGTAGGAGAGGAAAGGCAGAGAGAAGAAGGATGGAGAGTAGGGGAGATGACAGTTTGACTTATCACCTAGGGCTGGATGGAGAGTGGGGGAGATGACAGTTTCACTTATCCCCTGTGGCTGGATGGAGAGTAGGGGAGATGATATGATGAGATAATAGGGGAGGAGAAGAAGGATGGAGAGTAGGGGAGTTGACAGTTTGACTTATCCCCTGGGGCTGGATGGAGAGTAGGGGAGATGACAGTTTGACTAATCACCTAGGGCTGGATGGAGAGTGGGGGAGATGACAGTTTCACTTATCCCCTGGGGCTGGATGGAGAGTAGGGGAGATGATATGATGAGATAAGAGGGGAGGAGAAGAAGGATGGAGAGTAGGGAAGATGACAGTTTGACTTATTCCCTGGGGCTGGATGGAGAATAGGGGAGATGACAGTTTGACTTATCCCCTGGGGCTGGATGGAGAGTAAGGGGAGATGATATGATGAGATAAGAGGGGAGGAGAAGAAGGATGGAGAGTAGGGGAGATGACAGTTTGACTTATTCCCTGGGGCTGGATGGAGAGTAGGGGAGATGACAGTTTGACTTATCCCCTGGGGCTTGATGGAGAGTAGGGGAGATGACAGTTTGACTTATCCCCTGGGGCTAGATGGAGAGTAGGGGAGTTGACAGTTTGACTTATTCCCTGGGGCTGGATGGAGAGTAGGGGAGATGATATGATGAGATAAGAGGGGAGGAGAAGAAGGATGGGGAATAGGGGAGTTGACAGTTTGACTTATTCCCTGGGGCTGTATGGAGAGTAGGGGAGATGACAGTTTGACTTATCCCCTGGGGCTGGATGGAGAGTAGGGGAGATGATATGATGAGATAAGAGGGGAGGAGAAGAAGGATGGAGAGTAGGGGAGATGACCGTTTGACTTATCCCCTGGGGCTGGATGGAGAGTAGGGGAGATGACCGTTTGACTTATCCCCTGGGGCTGGATGGAGAGTAGGGGAGATGACAGTTTGACTTATCACCTGGGGCTGGATGGAGAGTAGGGGAGATGACAGTTTGATTTAACCCCTGGGGCTGGATGGAGAGTAGGGGCGATGACAGTTTGACTTAATCCCTGGGGCTGGATGGAGAGTAGGGGAGATGACAGTTTGATTTAACCCCTGGGGCTGGATGGAGAGTAGGGGAGATGACAGTTTGATTTATCCCCTGGGGCTTGATGGAGATTAGGGGAGATGACAGTTTGACTTAACCCCTGGGGCTATATACCGTAGCAAAAGTAAGATTAAGGGATTGAAAATAAACTTTTAACTCCTGGAGACACATCTCTAAAGAAGCCTTGCAACTGAAACATTGTTTGACAATGTAGCATCTCCCTTCTACTGTATCCCTATCCCTATCAATGTAACAGCACAGTGGGTGACACAGAGTGCGATTCACATTGGTTGTCACCTATAACTTAGCGGTAGGTCACGTGCACACTCTGTCTTTTCAAGCATTTATCATCATCATTACATGCTCTGGAGAAGATTAGAGCATGGTGCACTTAGGGGTGTTCCTCTGCTGCTTATCATATGATATGATAGCCTATGCATTAGAAGAACTAGGAGAACTAATCCATAACACTGTAATGATTCATGTCCAACATGGGAGACTCAGATCCTGACACTGGCATGGTAATGTCGGCCTCTTTATGATAGTGTAGTTGAGTAAAAGAGGAGAGGAACCCACAACTCATTAAGCACGTCTTGTAGATAGAAATGGAAATGTGATGGTTTTCTATTCGACACGATAGACCTAGTTGTGTCCATTCTTTCATAACATTTCTATAAGCGACGCTGTGACTATTATCCAAAAAGGCGAAACAGACTAGCATCCATGCTTGTGCACGCCGTGCCTCATTGAACATTATCATTCTGAGAGAGTGACACACATTTCAGCAAGCAAGTAAACATGTAAAGAGTATTTAGTTGTTTATTACAGTGCTAATTATCCTGAAGGGTAAAAGGTTGAATTATTAGGTGTTAGTAAATTGTGTGGAAGGGAATATCCCTTTAATGGCTTATTTTGGGACACCCATAATCTGGATTTAATCAATGTTTTAATCTGTTGAGATTGGGTTAATTTGGTAATAGGTTCAGAGATCCAGAGAGTGACATATTTATAGGTCTGGTGTCAGTCCCATGGCAGTCAGAGGATTAGAAAAGCTTTAATTATGTGATTCAATGCTGTTTGGAAACAACCGGACTTTGTTTGTGCATGTATATCGGGTGGCAGGTAGCCTAGTGGTTAGAGTGTTGGGCCAGTAACAGTAAAGGTTGCTAGATCGAATCCCTGAGTTGACAAGGTACAAATCTGTCGTTCTTCCCCTGAACAAGGCAGTTAACCCACTCTTCCTGGGCTATCATTGTAAATACGAATGTGTTAACTGACTTGCCTGGACAAATACATATGGTTATGGATGTTTTAAATTGTATCATAATGTGTAAATACGAGGTCACACAATTGTGGGATCAACGTTGTTTCCACGTCATCTCAATGAAATTATGTTGAATTGATGTCGGTGCCCAGTGGGCTATCACTATAACATAACCGCCCCCCCCCCCCCCCCCCCCCCCCACACACACACACACACAGACAGAGCGAGATGATAGTGAGTTATTCAGAGTGTGTGGATGTTTATTTATTTATGAAAATGTTACTGTTCTCCTGTCTTTTCTAGTTGCTGGATATCATAAGGTTTGGGACAAAAGAATCATTGAGTATTGAAAGACATTAGTAAGGGGTATGGGATGTTAGTTCCCTTTCCCTTTAGAATGGACCATTCTCCTCAGTAAATTTCATGAAAATAAAAATGGTAAAACATTTAAAAAAGTGATACTTTTATTATAAAACTATACTAAATATAATCATGTCAACAAATTATTGATTAAAACACACTATTTTGCATTGACGGTCTACAGTAGCCTCCACTGCACTCTGTAAGGTAGCACCATGGTGTAGCCTGAGGACAGCTAGCATCTGTCATCCTGCATGCTCTTCAACCGATCGCTGCCCGCACCTGCCCGCCCATCTAGCATGACTACTCTGGACAGTTCTGACTTAGAATATGTGGACAACTACAAATACCTAGGTGTCTGGTTAGACTGTAAACTCTCCTTCCAGACTCACATCAAGCATCTCCAATCCAAAATTAAATCTAGAATTGGCTTCCTATTTCGCAAACAAAGCCCCCTTCACTCATGCTGCCAAACATACCCTCGTAAAACTGACTATCCTACCGATCCTTAACTTCAGTGATGTCATTTACAAAATAGCCTCCAACACTCTACTCAGCAAATTGGATGCAGTCTATCACAGTGCCATCCATTTTGTCACCAAAGCCCCATATACTACCCACCACTGCGACCTGTACGCTCTCGTTGGTTGGCCCTCGTTTCATATTCATCGCCAGACCCACTGGCTCCAGGTCATCTATAAGTATCTGCTAGGTAAAGCCCCGCCTTATCTCAGCTCACTGGTCAACATAGCAACACCCACCTGTAGCACGTATATCTCACTGGTCACCCCCAAATCCAATTCCTCCTTTGGCCAACCTTTCCTTCCAGTTCTCTGCTGCCAATGACTGGAACGAACTACAAAAATCACTGAAGCTGGAGACTCATATCTCCCTCACTAGCTTTAAGCACCAGCTGTCAGAGTAGCTCACAGATCACTGGTACATAGCTCATCCAATTACCCTCATACTGTATTTATTTATCTTGCTCCTTTGCACCCCAGTATCTCTACTTGCACATTCATCTTCAGCACATCTATTCGCTCCAGTGTTTAATTGGTATATTGTAATTACTTCATCATCATGGCCTATTTATTACCTTACCCAACTCATTTGCACACAGTGCTTTGTTTGTTTATTCCATGTATTTATTTTTTATTTAACCAGGCAAGTCAGTTAAGAACAAATTATTATTTTCAATGACGGCCTAGGAACCTTGTCAGCTCGGGGGTTTGAACTCGCAACCTTCCGGTTACTAGTCCAACGCTCTAACCACTAGGCTACCCTGCCGCCCCAATGTTCCATGTGTAACTCCATGTTGTTGTATGTGTCGAACTGCTTTGCTTTATCTTGGCCAGGTAGCAGTTGTCAATGAGAACTTGTTCTCAACTAGCCTACCTGGTTAAATTAAATTAACCTGGTTAAATTAAAATAATTGCCCCCAGTTAAATAATTGAAACACAGAGAGCAGGACTGAATTTAAAGACAAGGAGAGGGGGAAAGAGAGAGAAAGACAGACAGTGAGAGAGTGGTATACTCTGAGGACTAGTGGGAGTCAGATGTAGTGTTGGTTGGTTGTATAAGTGAATCCATTGTTGTTGCGTAAGTATTCTGCTCCCCGAGTCAATACATGTTAGAAACTCCTTTGACAGTGATTAAAGCTGTGAGTCTTCTTGGGTAAGTCTCTATGAGCTTTACACACCTGGATCGTTATTATTTTCAGAATTATTCTCTGTCAAGATGTTGGGGATCATGGCTTGACAGCAATTTTCATGTCTCGCCATAGTTTTCAAGCAGATTTAAGTCAAAACTTTAACTTGTCCACTCAGGAACATTCACGGTCTTCTCGGTAAGCAACTCAAGTGTAGATTTGGCCTTGTGTTTTAGGTTATTGTCCTGCTGAAAGGTGAATTCCTCTCAGTGTCTGGTGTAGAGCAGACTGAATCAGATTTGCCTCTAGGATTTTGCCTGTGCTTAGCTCCATCCCGTTTCTTTTTATCCGGGAAGATTGATGAGAATATATTTATAGTATACTTAAGATATACTAGAAAAGTACATCTTGTGTTTGAAGTACTGTATATTATGTATTTTTTGTATATTTAAGTATACTTAGGATTTTTGTGCTGGATGATAACCTTTCAGTTTCTAACATTTAAAGTCGAAGTAACGCCAACACATTCTGAATCCGGGAGATGTGGGAGAAGTAACGCCAACACATTCAGAATCCAGGAGATGTGGGAGAAGTAACGCCAACACATTCTGAATCCAGGAGATGTGGGAGAAGTAACGCCAACACATTCTGAATCCTGGAGATGTGGGAGAAGTAACGGCAACACATTCTGAATCCAGGAGATGTGGGAGAAGTAACGCCAACACATTCTGAATCCGGGAGATGTGGGAGAAGTAACGCCAACACTTTCTGAATCCAGGAGATGTGGGAGAAGTAACGCCAACACATTCTGAATCCAGGAGATGTGGGAGAAGTATTGCCAACACATTCTGAATCCGGGAGATGTGGGAGAAGTAACGCCAACACATTCTGAATCCGGGAGATGTGGGAGAAGTAACGCCAACACATTCTGAATCCGGGAGATGTGGGAGAAGTAACGCCAACACATTCTGAATCCAGGAGATGTGGGAGAAGTAATGCCAACACATTCTGAATCCTGGAGATGTGGGAGACGAGGTTGTTTATTTTGCTTCATAGCTTCTTTTCAATTTCTATTTCGCTTAATCTCATTCCACTTTGTGTTTGTGCTTGCGTGCATGTGTGTGTGTGTGTGTTTGTGTGATGCCGAGGGTTTTTTTGTTTTTTACTGACATGTGTGCTCCTTGTAGCGAGTACCTGTCTGTCTGGGTCTTGATCAATTCAAGAGCAGCAATTCTGAGAAACAGCTATTTCTGGAGCCAGGTTGTGAAATGCAGAATAAAGAGGTGACATAACCACAGTTGTGATTTAGCAGCATGGGAACACGACAGGACATCATATTCAGTTGGACTCTTTATCCTCTGGAAACGTGTGTTATTACCAGTAGTCAGGGTTGTAAAAAGCTCTAGAGTTGATGTCTGTGCCCCACGGAAATCTAATTAACATAATACTAAAATCCCCTTGTCTGTTTCAGATGGAGATATGTTTTTTGCGTCTCAATCCACCGCATCCACCAATGGCCGCATTCCACATCTGTGGTTAAAGGTGCCGAGCTTCAGCGGTGTTTGTCAGACCAAAGTCGGGCTTCTCACAAAATTGTCTGCAGCATTCAAACGGGTTTGCAAACTAATCTGACCACTCTGTGGAAAGAAGAGACTCTCACAAACACGGTAGTGTTCTCCGTTTTGATTTAGGACCCCCACAAGTGTCACAGGACTCGTTTGAAGTCGGTAACTTCTGTCTGTAGCGTCCGGACAGTTTAGTCTACACACTAATATGACCCTCTGTGGAAAAGTGAGACTCTCATGAACACGTGTTATTTTTCTGTATGGACACAAGAGACCTTCCTAATATTGATTTTCATCCCTCCATTTTGCTCTTAGAACAGCCTCAATTCGTTGGGGCATGGACTCTACAAGGTGTCGAAAGCGTTCCACAGGGATGCTGGCCCATGTTGACTCAATGCTTCCCACAGTTGTGTCAAGTTGGATGGATGTCCTTGCACCTACTACAATACCTCACTCAAAGGCACTTAAATCTTTTGTCTTGCCCATTCGCCCTCTGAATGGCATATGTACACTATCCATGTCTCAGTTGTTTTAAGACTTAAAAATCCTTCTTTGACATGTCCCGTCCCCTCCATCACCACTGATTGAAGTGGATTTAACAGGTGACATCAGTAAGGGATCATAGCTTTCACCTGGATTCACCTGGTCAGTCTACAGTATGTCATGGAAATACATTTTATTTGTTTGACTATGTTTTTCAATGCATGAATCTGTTATTCAGTGCTTTTCCATGGGCTAATAGCAGTATGGCCAAATTCAATGTTTCATCAAATCATTTGTTCTAAATATTGTTTAGAATCCTGAAGGAGTCCTAAAATTCATAGATAGTCGTACCAAGGATGATTTAGCTATCTCAAAACAATTCCAGATGGATTAAGGACTGTGTAGTGATCCTGGATGTAGTCAGATGTACTGTGCATTTCTCACTCTCAGAATGAAAGTGAATCATGCTTGCAGTGGGTTCCATAAGCGCCAGCTGCCAGCCAATCAGCTGACTACTAACCCGTGCGTCACAACGGGTAAATAAAGGTTGGGTTTTCATTTGACGATGTGCATTTGCCCACTAACAGGGCATGAACAGCTGCGGTGATTTCTCTCTATACAATGGCATAGCCATAGACAGTGAGACAGAGCTACGCAGCAGACCAACTTTGTTTATATAAGACAACATTGTACATTTTTTTTTTACTTGAGAAATACTGAACCAAACACCTTAATTGGATGTAAAATTGCGCCGCTAAAAGATTATTTGACCAAAAGAATGTTACATTTACTGTAATTACATATTTCTTGAGTTATCTTAGAATTATTCTGGGGATTTTGAGGAAGTGAAATTGGCTACAGTGTCTCATAGGGGACAAACTTCATTAACTAAACGTGGAATCGGTCAGGAAACACACCTCCAAGGCTGAAATCTAGTTCTTCTAATGAGCAACAGAAAACAAATTGGGGTGCAGATTTTTTGTTGGCTACTGTTTATATTATACTGGCTACTTACATGTTGAGCTAAAACACAGCTCATGTGCGTCCACTGTCTGTCTCTGGTGTCTCTGATCACATAATAAGTCATTGAATCCATTAAGAGATTGGATCCTTGGAGAAAAAGGTTATATTGATAGTATTAGCTGTTGTTTCTTCAACACATAAACATAGTTTATTGTCCTTTCCCCCTGGTGTGGTGATGTTGTGTTGGGTCTCAGAAACCTGGGTGTAAGTGCGTATAGTATGGAGGGATGGAAAACATACCCAACACAACATCACCACACCAGGGTACTTTTTCCATCCCTCCATACTATACGCACTGATACCCAACACAACATCACCACACCAGGGTATCAGTGCGTATTGTTGGGTATCAGAAACCTGGGTGTAAGTGTGTATAGTATGGAGGGATGTATCAGTGTGTATAGTATGGAGGGATGGAAAAAGTACCCTGGTGTGGTGATGTTGTGTTGGGTATCAGTGTGTATAGAATGGATGGAGGGAAAAAGTTGTCATACTTGGGTAAAAGTAAAGATACATTCAGAGAAAATGACTCAAGCAAAAGTTAACATTACCCAGTATAATATTACTTGAGTAAAAGTCTAAACGTTTTTGGTTTTAAATATACTTAAGTATCAAAAGTAAATGTAATTGCTAAATATACTTAAGTATCAAAAGTAAAAGTATAAATCATTTCAAATTACTTATATTCAACAAACCAAACGACACCATTTTCTTTATTTTTCTTTATGGATAGCCAGGGGCACCTTCCAACACAGGCATAATTTACAAACAAAGCATGTGTGTTTACTAGTGAGTCCTCCAGATCAGAGGCAGTAGGGATGACCAGGAATGTTCTCTGTTTAGTGAGTCCTCCAGATCAGATGCAGTAGGGATGACCAGGGATGTTCTCTGTTTAGTGAGTCCACCAGATCAGAGGCAGTAGGGATGACCAGGGATGTTCTCTGTTTAGTGAGTCCTCCAGATCAGAGGCAGTAGGGATGACCAGGAATGTTCTCTGTTTAGTGAGTCCTCCAGATCAGAGGCAGTAGGGATGACCAGGGATGTTCTCTGTTTAGTGAGTCCTCCAGATCAGAGGCAGTAGGGATGACCAGGGATGTTCTCTGTTTAGTGAGTCCTCCAGATCAGAGGCAGTAGGGATGACCAGGAATGTTCTCTGTTTAGTGAGTCCTCCAGATCAGAGGCAGTAGGGATGACCAGGGATGTTCTCTGTTTAGTGAGTCCACCAGATCAGAGGCGATAGGGATGACCAGGGATGTTCTCTGTTTAGTGAGTCCCCCAGATCAGATGCAGTAAGGATGACCAGGGATGTTCTCTGTTTAGTGAGTCCTCCAGATCAGAGGCAGTAGGGATGACCAGGAATGTTCTCTGTTTAGTGAGTCCTCCAGATCAGAGGCAGTAGGGATGACCAGGGATGTTCTCTGTTTAGTTAGTCCTCCAGATCAGATGCAGTAGGGATGACCAGGGATGTTCTCTGTTTAGTGAGTCCTCCAGATCAGAGGCAGTAGGGATGACCAGGAATGTTCTCTGTTTAGTGAGTCCTCCAGATCAGAGGCAGTAGGGATGACCAGGGATGTTCTCTGTTTAGTTAGTCCTCCAGATCAGATGCAGTAGGGATGACCAGGGATGTTCTCTGTTTAGTGAGTCCTCCAGATCAGAGGCAGTAGGGATGACCAGGGATGTTCTCTGTTTAGTGAGTCCCCCAGATCAGATGCAGTAAGGATGACCAGGGATGTTCTCTGTTTAGTGAGTCAACCAGATCAGAGGCAGTAGGGATGACCAGGGATGTTCTCTGTTTAGTGAGTCCTCCAGATCAGATGCAGTAGGGATGACCAGGAATGTTCTCTGTTTAGTGAGTCCTCCAGATCAGAGGCAGTAGGGATGACCAGGGATGTTCTCTGTTTAGTGAGTCCTCCAGATCAGAGGCAGTAGGGATGACCAGGAATGTTCTCTGTTTAGTGAGTCCTCCAGATCAGAGGCAGTAGGGATGACCAGGGATGTTCTCTGTTTAGTGAGTCCTCCAGATCAGAGGCAGTAGGGATGACCAGGGATGTTCTCTGTTTAGTGAGTCCTCCAGATCAGAGGCAGTAGGGATGACCAGGAATGTTCTCTGTTTAGTGAGTCCTCCAGATCAGAGGCAGTAGGGATGACCAGGGATGTTCTCTGTTTAGTGAGTCCACCAGATCAGAGGCGATAGGGATGACCAGGGATGTTCTCTGTTTAGTGAGTCCCCCAGATCAGATGCAGTAAGGATGACCAGGGATGTTCTCTGTTTAGTGAGTCCTCCAGATCAGAGGCAGTAGGGATGACCAGGAATGTTCTCTGTTTAGTGAGTCCTCCAGATCAGAGGCAGTAGGGATGACCAGGGATGTTCTCTGTTTAGTTAGTCCTCCAGATCAGATGCAGTAGGGATGACCAGGGATGTTCTCTGTTTAGTGAGTCCTCCAGATCAGAGGCAGTAGGGATGACCAGGAATGTTCTCTGTTTAGTGAGTCCTCCAGATCAGAGGCAGTAGGGATGACCAGGGATGTTCTCTGTTTAGTTAGTCCTCCAGATCAGATGCAGTAGGGATGACCAGGGATGTTCTCTGTTTAGTGAGTCCTCCAGATCAGAGGCAGTAGGGATGACCAGGGATGTTCTCTGTTTAGTGAGTCCCCCAGATCAGATGCAGTAAGGATGACCAGGGATGTTCTCTGTTTAGTGAGTCAACCAGATCAGAGGCAGTAGGGATGACCAGGGATGTTCTCTGTTTAGTGAGTCCTCCAGATCAGATGCAGTAGGGATGACCAGGAATGTTCTCTGTTTAGTGAGTCCTCCAGATCAGAGGCAGTAGGGATGACCAGGGATGTTCTCTGTTTAGTGAGTCCACCAGATCAGAGGCAGTAGGGATGACCAGGGATGTTTTCTGTTTAGTGAGTCCTCCAGATCAGAGGCAGTAGGGATGACCAGGGATGTTCTCTGTTCAGTGAGACCTCCAGATCAGAGGCAGTAGGGATGACCAGGGATGTTCTCTGTTTAGTGAGTCCTCCAGATCAGATGCAGTAGGGATGACCAGGAATGTTCTCTGTTTAGTGAGTCCTCCAGATCAGAGGCAGTAGGGATGACCAGGGATGTTCTCTGTTTAGTGAGTCCACCAGATCAGAGGCAGTAGGGATGACCATGTTCTCTGTTTAGTGAGTCCTCCAGATCAGAGGCAGTAGGGATGACCAGGGATGTTCTCTGTTTAGTGAGTCCTCCAGATCAGATGCAGTAGGGATGACCAGGAATGTTCTCTGTTTAGTGAGTCCTCCAGATCAGAGGCAGTAGGGATGACCAGGGATGTTCTCTTGATAAGTGTTTGAATTAGACCCTTGTCCTGTCCTGCTAACCATTCAAAATGTAACGAGTACTTTATTAGTTAAAATTATAATTTTCTTCAGGAATGTAGTGAAGTAAATGTGAAAGTTGTCAAAACTATAAATAGTAAAGTACAGATACCTAAAAAAAACTACTTAAGTAGTACTTTAAAGGATTTTTACTTCAATACTTTACACCACCGATACTATATAGGGATGGGCTGGGACTATTTTGGTCTCTTTTGGAGCAATTGATGCAGTTATTTATTTATGCCTCCACATGAAAGAAAGACTGGGTCCCAGGCGGTGTTCTCATAGCAGAGAGATGGAAAACACAACTCTTCCTCTTTCTCCCTCCCTTCCTATCGCCTCTCTCTCTTTTACTGCCATCTTCGATGCCTTCCTCGTCTACTTTCTCTCTCTCCTCCTTTCACTTATCTCCTGTCGTTTTCTCTTTTCCATCACTCTTAATTATTCCCTATTGCTCCACTCTCTCGCCCGCTGTCCCTTCCCCCTCTCTTTCCCTCTCTGATGTGATAGTTCCTGTGTAATCCGAGGCTGTGTATGTGTGTGTGTGTGTTTAATGAAAGTACCTGCTGTGTGCCCTCCATACATCCGTCTGGTCGATAGAGCCAGAGTGTAGGAATCTACATGGTCACGGAATCTCTGGTAACACAATGTCAGGCCAGATCACACGACCCTACAATGATTAATCTGGCCTACAGTGAAAACAAACACTTTAGTTTATTCCTGACCTTCACCAACATAGACAACAGTTCATTTGCATGCATTTGCGGTTTACATCATGTACAGAATGTGATTTGCCATCCTTGTGGCATGATCTCGTCAGGCTCCTCAATGTCAGGGGCTATGTCAATAGTCTATGACCAGGCATAACAAGGCCTAACAGTTTATTACCCCTGTCTAATAAGTGTGTAGGTATAAAGCTGTGTGTGTGTGTGTGTGTGTGTGTGTCAGTATATATACCTCTATGAGAAACACTGTTCCATCTGAATTACTGTTTTTACTTACTGTGGAGGAGAGAGCAGCAGAATAGAGTACGGTTGGATAGTAATGACGTCCTCCCCTGAACGTTAAGACTGTTGATGAGTTGGTCTGGCTTTGCCCTTCCTGCCCTCTCTGGTGTACGTCCAAGACGTAGGCCTGAAACCTATAGTTTTGGCAAGTCGGTTAGGACTTCTACTTTGTGGATGACACAAGTCATTTTTCCAACAATTGTTTACAGACAGATTATTTCACTTATAATTCACTGTTTCACAATTCCAGTGGGTCAGAAGTGTACATACACTAAGTTGACTGTGCATTTAAACAGCTTGGAAAATTCCAGAAAACGATGTAATGGATTTAGAAGCTTCTGATAGGATAATTGACATCATTTGAGTCAATTGGAGGTGTACTGTGGATGCATTTCAAGGCCTACCTTCAAACCCAGTGCCAGTTTGCTTGACATCATGGGAAAATCAAAGAAATCAGCCAAGACCCCAGAAAAATAATTGTAGACCTCCACAAGTCTGGTTCATCCTTGGGAGCAATTTCCAAACGCCTGAAGGTACCAAGTTCATCTGTTCAAACAATAGTATGCAAGTATAAACACCATTGGACCACACAGCCAACATACTGCTCAGGAAGGAGATGCATTCTGTCTCCTAGAGATGAACGTACTTCGGTGTGAAAAGTGCAAATCAATCCCAGAACAACAGAAAAGGACCATGTGAAGATGCTGGAGGAAACAGGTACAAAAGTATATATATCCACAGTAAAACAAGTCCTATATCAACATAACCTTAAAGGCCGCTCAGCAAGGAAGAAACCACTGCTCCAAAACCGCCATTAAAAAAGCCAGACTACGGTTTGCAACTGCACATGGGGACAAAGATCGTACTTTTTGGAGAAATGTCCTCTGGTCTGATGAAACAGAAATAGAACTGTTTGGCCATAATGACCATCATTATGTTTGGAGGAAAAGGGGGGGATGCTTCAAGCCGAAGAACACCATCCCAACCGTGAAGCACGGGGGTGGCAGCATCATGTTGTGATGGTGCTTTGCTGCAGGAGGGACTGGTGCACTTCACAAACTAGATGGCATCATGAGGGAGGAAAAGTATCTGGATACATTGAAGCAACATCTCAAGACATCAGTCAGGAAGTTAAAGCTTGGTTGCAAATGGGTCTTACAAATGGACAATGACCCCAAGCATACTTCCAAAGTTGTGGCAAAATGGCTTAAGGACAACAAAGTCAAGGTATTGGAGTGGCCATCACAAAGCCCTGATCTCAATCCTATAGAAAATTTGTGGGCAGAGCTGAAAAAGCATGTGTGAGCAAGGAGGCCTACAAACCTGACTCAGTTACTCTAGCTCTGTCAGGGGGAATGGGCCAAATTTCAACCAACTTATTTTGGGAAGCTTGTGGAAAGCTACCCTGCTTGGAGGTGAGGGCAGACTTGAAGGCAGTACATAATGGCATTATGACATAAATGTCTTGTTGCTGCTTGGAGGTGAGGGCAGACTTGTAGGCAGTACATAATGGCATTATGATGTAAATGTCTTGTTGCTGCTTGGAGGTGAGGGCAGACTTGAAGGCAGTACATAATGGCAATATGATGTAAATGTCTTGTTGCTGCTTGGAGGTGAGGGCAGACTTGAAGGCAGTACATAATGGCATTATGACATAAATGTCTTGTTGCTGCTTGGAGGTGAGGGCAGACTTGAAGGAAGTACATAATGATGTAAATGTCTTGTTGCTGCTTGGAGGTGAGGGCAGACTTGAAGGCAGTACACAATGGCATTATTACATAAATGTCTTGTTGCTGCTTGGAGGTGAGGGCAGACCTGAAGGCAGTACATAATCCTCCCCTCCTCTCCACGTATAGTCATGTGCCAGCAGCTCTCTCCTGTTCTCCTTTATGCCTCCTCTCCTTCCCTCCATGTATAGTCATGTGCCAGCAGCTCTCTCCTGTTCTCCTTTATGCCTCCTCTCCTCCTCTCCTTCCTCCACGTATAGTCACGTAACAGCAGCTCTCTCCTGATCTCCTTTATGCCGCCTCTCCTCCTCTCCTACCTCCACGTATAGTCACGTGCCAGCAGCTCTCTCCTGTTCTCCTTTATGCCTCCTCTCCTCCTCTCCTTCCCTCCACGTATAGTCACGTGCCAGCAGCTCTCTCCTGTTCTCCTTTATGCCTCCTCTCCTTCCCTCCATGTATAGTCACGTGCCAGCAGCTCTCTCCTGTTCTCCTTTATGCCTCCTCTCCTCCTCTCCACGTATAGTCACGTGCCAACAGCTCTCTCCCGATCTCCTTTATGCCTCCTCTCCTTCCCTCCTCCTCTCCTTCCCTCCACGTATAGTCACGTGCCAGCAGCTCTCTCCTGTTCTCCTTTATGCCTCCTCTCCTCCTCTCCACGTATAGTCAGGTGCCAGCAGCTCTCTCCTGTTCTCCTTCATGCCTCCTCTCCTCCTCTCCTTCCCTCCACGTATAGTCACGTGCCAGCAGCTCTCTCCTGTTCTCCTTTATGCCCCCTCTCCTCCTCTCCTTCCTCCACGTATAGTCACGTAACAGCAGCTCTCTCCTGATCTCCTTTATGCCGCCTCTCCTCCTCTCCTACCTCCACGTATAGTCACGTGCCAGCAGCTCTCTCCTGTTCTCCTTTATGCCTCCTCTCCTCCTCTCCTTCCCTCCACGTATAGTCACGTGCCAGCAGCTCTCTCCTGTTCTCCTTTATGCCTCCTCTCCTTCCCTCCATGTATAGTCACGTGCCAGCAGCTCTCTCCTGTTCTCCTTTATGCCTCCTCTCCTCCTCTCCACGTATAGTCACGTGCCAACAGCTCTCTCCCGATCTCCTTTATGCCTCCTCTCCTTCCCTCCTCCTTTCCTTCCCTCCACGTATAGTCACGTGCCAGCAGCTCTCTCCTGTTCTCCTTTATGCCTCCTCTCCTCCTCTCCACGTATAGTCAGGTGCCAGCAGCTCTCTCCTGTTCTCCTTCATGCCTCCTCTCCTCCTCTCCTTCCCTCCACGTATAGTCACGTGCCAGCAGCTCTCTCCTGTTCTCCTTTATGCCCCCTCTCCTCCTCTCCTTCTCTCCACGTATAGTCACGTGCCAGCAGCTCTCTCCTGTTCTCCTTTATGCCCCCTCTCCTCCTCTCCTTCCCTCCACGTATAGTCACGTGCCAGCAGCTCTCTCCTGTTCTCCTTTATGCCTCCTCTCCTTCCCTCCACGTATAGTCACGTGCCAGCAGCTCTCTCCTGATCTCCTTTATGCCTCCTCTCCTTCCCTCCTCCTCTCCTTCCCTCCATGTATGGTCACGTGCCAGCAGCTCTCTCCTGTTCTCCTTTATGCCTCCTCTCCTCCTCTCCTTCCCTCCACGTATAGTCACGTGCCAGCAGCTCTCTCCTGTTCTCCTTTATGCCCCCTCTCCTCCTCTCCTTCCTCCACGTATAGTCACGTAACAGCAGCTCTCTCCTGATCTCCTTTATGCCGCCTCTCCTCCTCTCCTACCTCCACGTATAGTCACGTGCCAGCAGCTCTCTCCTGTTCTCCTTTATGCCTCCTCTCCTCCTCTCCTTCCCTCCACGTATAGTCACGTGCCAGCAGCTCTCTCCTGTTCTCCTTTATGCCTCCTCTCCTTCCCTCCATGTATAGTCACGTGCCAGCAGCTCTCTCCTGTTCTCCTTTATGCCTCCTCTCCTCCTCTCCACGTATAGTCACGTGCCAACAGCTCTCTCCCGATCTCCTTTATGCCTCCTCTCCTTCCCTCCTCCTTTCCTTCCCTCCACGTATAGTCACGTGCCAGCAGCTCTCTCCTGTTCTCCTTTATGCCTCCTCTCCTCCTCTCCACGTATAGTCAGGTGCCAGCAGCTCTCTCCTGTTCTCCTTCATGCCTCCTCTCCTCCTCTCCTTCCCTCCACGTATAGTCACGTGCCAGCAGCTCTCTCCTGTTCTCCTTTATGCCCCCTCTCCTCCTCTCCTTCTCTCCACGTATAGTCACGTGCCAGCAGCTCTCTCCTGTTCTCCTTTATGCCCCCTCTCCTCCTCTCCTTCCCTCCACGTATAGTCACGTGCCAGCAGCTCTCTCCTGTTCTCCTTTATGCCTCCTCTCCTTCCCTCCACGTATAGTCACGTGCCAGCAGCTCTCTCCTGATCTCCTTTATGCCTCCTCTCCTTCCCTCCTCCTCTCCTTCCCTCCATGTATGGTCACGTGCCAGCAGCTCTCTCCTGTTCTCCTTTATGCCGCCTCTCCTCCTCTCCTACCTCCACGTATAGTCACGTGCCAGCAGCTCTCTCCTGTTCTCCTTTATGCCTCCTCTCCTCCTCTCCTTCCCTCCACGTATAGTCACGTGCCAGCAGCTCTCTCCTGTTCTCCTTTATGCCTCCTCTCCTTCCCTCCATGTATAGTCACGTGCCAGCAGCTCTCTCCTGTTCTCCTTTATGCCTCCTCTCCTTCCCTCCATGTATAGTCACGTGCCAGCAGCTCTCTCCTGTTCTCCTTTATGCCTCCTCTCCTCCTCTCCACGTATAGTCACGTGCCAACAGCTCTCTCCCGATCTCCTTTATGCCTCCTCTCCTTCCCTCCTCCTCTCCTTCCCTCCACGTATAGTCACGTGCCAGCAGCTCTCTCCTGTTCTCCTTTATGCCTCCTCTCCTCCTCTCCACGTATAGTCAGGTGCCAGCAGCTCTCTCCTGTTCTCCTTCATGCCTCCTCTCCTCCTCTCCTTCCCTCCACGTATAGTCACGTGCCAGCAGCTCTCTCCTGTTCTCCTTTATGCCCCCTCTCCTCCTCTCCTTCCTCCACGTATAGTCACGTAACAGCAGCTCTCTCCTGATCTCCTTTATGCCGCCTCTCCTCCTCTCCTACCTCCACGTATAGTCACGTGCCAGCAGCTCTCTCCTGTTCTCCTTTATGCCTCCTCTCCTCCTCTCCTTCCCTCCACGTATAGTCACGTGCCAGCAGCTCTCTCCTGTTCTCCTTTATGCCTCCTCTCCTTCCCTCCATGTATAGTCACGTGCCAGCAGCTCTCTCCTGTTCTCCTTTATGCCTCCTCTCCTCCTCTCCACGTATAGTCAGGTGCCAGCAGCTCTCTCCTGTTCTCCTTCATGCCTCCTCTCCTCCTCTCCTTCCCTCCACGTATAGTCACGTGCCAGCAGCTCTCTCCTGTTCTCCTTTATGCCCCCTCTCCTCCTCTCCTTCTCTCCACGTATAGTCACGTGCCAGCAGCTCTCTCCTGTTCTCCTTTATGCCCCCTCTCCTCCTCTCCTTCCCTCCACGTATAGTCACGTGCCAGCAGCTCTCTCCTGTTCTCCTTTATGCCTCCTCTCCTTCCCTCCACGTATAGTCACGTGCCAGCAGCTCTCTCCTGATCTCCTTTATGCCTCCTCTCCTTCCCTCCTCCTCTCCTTCCCTCCATGTATGGTCACGTGCCAGCAGCTCTCTCCTGTTCTCCTTTATGCCTCCTCTCCTCCTCTCCTTCCCTCCACGTATAGTCACGTGCCAGCAGCTCTCTCCTGTTCTCCTTTATGCCTCCTCTCCTCCTCTCCTTCCCTCCACGTATAGTCAGGTGCCAGCAGCTCTCTCCTGTTCTCCTTTATGCCTCCTCTCCTCCTCTCCTTCCCTCCACGTATAGTCAGGTGCCAGCAGCTCTCTCCTGATCTCCTTTATGCCTCATCTCCTTCCCTCCATGTATAGTCACGTGCCAGCAGCTCTCTCCTGATCTCCTTTATGCCTCCTCTCCTCCTCTCCTTCCCTCCACGTATAGTCACGTGCCAGCAGCTCTCTCCTGTTCTCCTTTATGCCTCCTCTCCTCTCCTCCCCGTATCGTCATGTGCCAGCAGCTCTCTCCTGTTCTTAGAGGTCCATGCACACACACACACACACACACACACACACACCTCTTAGCGATCCTGTGAGTGCAGCAGGCACAGGCAGCCATGATGAATTATTGAGTCATCTGGCTTTAAGCAGAAATAGACATCTCCCTGCATAAGTGTGAAAACATCACTCACCACCTGAGACCTGGGATATGGCACCGCCACGCATGTGTGTGTGTGTGTGTGTATACCACATGACTGTGTTTGTCATTGTGTCCTATAGTTTATCCCAGATCATTTTAGAACACCTGACTCTGTCAACTTGCCCATAGTGAAAGCTGACAGGATCATGTTGACCTGCAGGATCTACCACCCAGTTCATATTAGTGATACATCCCCCAACAAGGAAAACCACCCCAATGACTTTGCATGAGAAAGTTGAATAGAACAGAAATACAGAGAACTGACTAACAAGGTCAAACCTGACATCTGATTGCTTGGAGCAGCTTCACAGTTTGATATAGAGAGAACTTAATGGCTGTTCCTTTCACAACATGCTCATTTAGGGGACATTGTTTACATTTTACAGTGCAACTTAAAAACAAAAAAAATGTCATTCATTCTGGTGCAGCGTGTGCCATTCATCATTATCATACAGTTTGTGTCATTGGTGGTATTGTACAGTGTGTGTGATTGGGATTGGGCAGTGTCAGTAAAATAGAGTACAGTACTCTGTGTTTATTGGGAATGGGTCACTGTTAGTACAGTACAGTGCGTTACTCTGTGTGTTTCTAGGTCAGAATTATAATGTACAGTCGAGCGCTGTGTGTGTGTGTGATTGGCATTAGCTCATCCAGCCGTTGAATGAGTCTGGAGCAGGACAGCGCAGGGCAGAGGCAAGCTCTCAGCTGTACGGGACACACACAGATTAACCAGAAATCCCACTGATCGCAGCCTACGCCCTACCCCCTCACACACACCAGGACAAGAGGCTCTGACCACTAGTCTATCACAGACTGTGGTTAAAATGCTTTGGTCGAACCAAGCTGTCAGAAGAGATGAGAAGGAATGAGGAGGCTAGTGTGTGTTTACGTGTGACAAGCTTTAACTAAGAGTTCAAATCTGGTTAAGGTAATAGCAACATGTTAAATAGTGTGTGTTGGATTGGTATATTGTGTGTGATGATGAAATCATGGATTTTGGCAGTGCAGTGTGTGTTTAGCTGTGTGTGAGACCTAGTTGAAAGTTGGTAGTTGGCTAGTTGAAGTAGACATAGTCATCAGATGAGACACTGTGAGGTGTGATTCTATAATGTATGTAACAGAGGAAGCCGAGGGCTTGAATGGGGTCTGGGTCAGCTCTGCCTGCTCCTCATTGTCCCTTTCCTGTGTCCTCTCCGTGAGTTAATGCTCTTTATCAGACGATAAGCAGTCAAATCATCATTCATCTGCTCACAGCCCACCCAGCGTTAGCTAGCTGTGGAGGGGAAGAGAGAAATCTCCCTGGATTTCTCTGTAATCCTGTTTGGATGTTTCAGTACATTGCAGCCGGAGTATTGCAGATAGCTGGGCTGAGCCTTTCTCTGTCTCCCCAATTGGGAGGGCTTTTCAAATCTGCACAGGAATGAATTATGCATATAAAGCGGGGCTGAACTTCCTGATTTGTCTTTGTTTTTTAGCTGATTTATTAAGAAACGCTCGCGGCCCTGACTGAAGCCAAAACGAGAGCTGTCTTGGGGGTGGGGTGTTGGTAGTTCTTGGGTTTCAATCACAACAAACACGGTTAGTAGTGAGAATACAGCGAGGTAAACTTAAACTAAACTAGCTTTGTTATCGAGAGAACAATGTTTTGAAGTTCAGGACTTCTCCTTTCACGACTGACTCGCCTCAAGATGGTCAGCTAATTCAGATCTCTGTGTAGGCTAAAGCCTGCACTGCCCTTGTGGCCAAGCTGAGCAGCTAGCTAGCATAACTTGGTGATAGCTGCATCTGGCTAATGGCTTGCCTATCTAGCTGGTATTTCTCTGTGAAATCACAGTTAGGCAAAGACAGCAATAACCAGTGTCTGGAATGTGTTTCATGAAACACTCGTTCTTCAACACCTTGCTACAAAAGTAGCGTGCACCTTACATGCTGACCACCCCGCTCATGTCTCATGCGCGAGCATTGCAAAATAAATGTACACATACATGTTATTCAATCATTGCATCACTGCTCACACGCGTCAAGAGCATCTGCGTAGCCAGTCGCTAAAATAGAATTTGGTTCTGTTTGTGACCCTTGACGTGTCCCGCCTCTCCCATGTCCTCATTGGTTGTTAGGAGCATATACTCACCTGGGTGATTGAAAGATGACTGAGGTCCACACTCCAGTCCAGTTGGTGGTGGTAAAGCACCTTAATGTTGGTGGCCAACCGCCATATAAAGTCCAAAGAAGAAGAAGCCTGAAGGAAGAGAGATTACTGGAAACAAACGTTTACCCTCTTATCCTTTTATCTATTAACCCAATGTTTATATCCCAGGAGAAATTAGCTAGCAGCAGCAAGCTAGCTAGCTAAATTGCCGTAAATAATTAATGCTTTCGACCTGTCCCCGAATTAATATAGTTGGTTCAGAGTTCATTTTGATATTTCAACCAGCGTGTCCTGATCGCGTCTGGTGTGGGTGGATAAAATCAACATGTGCGCAATGGCGCACGCGGACCCATGCGAATGAGCGATCTGATTAGCATGTTAGTTTCAAAGTTTCATAATGTCATGTAAAGACATGTTACCGTGGAAAGGGTATTAACCTGCGAGTTGAATGCCTGGTCTTCAGTCAGCTGTCCGACAACACAATATTCTATAGCTAACAGTAGCAGTGTGGGGGTAAAAATCACTGGGCAAGCCAAGCCAGAAAAAAAGCCATATTACAACCTATGTGTTTTGATAATTGCGTTGTTTGCTCTATAACTCATTAATTCATACCCACCGTGATAGGCGGAGACAACAGGAAGACAACAGTCACAAAGTGTCAGAATACATTTTCAGACCGCCAGTGGCGTGTCCTGAACTTTTTTTTTCTGAGGTCTTGGCTGATTCATCTTGATCTTCCATGATCTCAAGCAAAGAGGCACTGAGTTTGAAGGCAGGCCTTTAAATACATCCACAGGTACACCTCCAATTGACTCAGGCTACTTGACATCATTTATCAGAAGCTTCTAAAGCCATGACATCATTTTCTGGAATTTTCCAAGCTGTTTAAAGGCACAGTCAACTTAGTGTATGTAAACTTCTGACCCACTGGAAATGTGATACAGTGAATTATAAGTTAAATAATCTGTATGTAAATAATTTTTGGAAAAATTACTTGTGTCATGCACAAAATAGATGTCCTAACAGACTTGCCAACATTTTAGTTTGTTAACAAGAAATTTGTAGAGTGGTTGAAAAACAAGTTTTAAATGACTCCAAACTAAGTGTATATAAACCTCCGACTTCAACTGTATGTAGAGAGACTGGAAAAACACCCCAAATAGTGTCTAGCAGTGAAGTTTCCCATTAGCCTACGACATTTAGCTGCATATTGAACTTCTATCTTCTCAGTTCAGGGGCAACATGTACGGTGTACAGAACCGAAAGTAAAAAATGAAACTTAACACGTAGAACAGATCTACCACTTCTTAGACTTGCTTTCAATGAGAATGACAGATCTATAACTCATATTTCTTTGGGAATTTGGTCGGGTCACCCAAAAAATTACATAATATTTTGGGTAAAAGCACAATCCAAATCCCCATGGCTAATCTCCATCCATGGCTAATTTAGGAAAGGGACAGTTTCAGCTAGCCACCAGAGGACAATGGCACAACGAGTTGCAACAATTCACCTCTATTTCTGTCAATTGTGGTCAGGTGCCACAAAAAAGGACTTAGGAAAATTGTAATTGATTCAGAACAGGGCAGCACGGCTGGCCCTTCGATGTACATGAGAGCGCATGTTTTTTCTTTGTATTATCTTTTACCAGATCTAATGTGTTATTCAGCAGAAAAAGATACGTCCTCTCACTGTCAACTGTGTTTATTTTCAACGAACTTAACATGTGTAAATATTTGTTTAACAAGATTCAACAACTGAGACATGAACTGAACAAATTCCACAGACATGTGACTAACATAAATATAATAGTGTGTCCCTGAACAAAGGGGGGGGTCAAAAGTAACAGTCAGTATCTGGTGTGGCCACCAGCTGCATTAAGTACTGCAGTGCATCTCACAGATTATTGCACCTGTACATAGCCCACCTATAATTTAGCCCAAACAACTACCTCTTTCCCTACTGCATTTAACTTATTTATTTATTTTGCTCCTTTGCACCCCATTATTTTTATTTCTAATTTGCACTTTCTTCCATTGCAAATCTACCATTCCAGTGTTTTACTTGCTATATTGTATTTACTTTGCCACCATGGCCTTTTTTTGCCTTCACCTCCCTTATCTCACCTCATTTGCTCACATCGTATATAGACCTGTTTATAATGTATTATTGACTGTATGTTTGTTTTACTCCATGTGTAACTTTGTGTCGTTGTATGTGTTGAACTGCGTTGCTTTATCTTGGCCAGGTCGCAATTGTAAATGAGAACTTGTTCTCAACTTGCCTACCTGGTTAAATAAAGGTGAAATAAATAAATACATCTCCTCCTCATGGACTGCACCTGATTTGCCTGTGAGATGTTACCCCACTCTTCCACCAAGGCACCTGCCAGTTCCCAGACATTTCTGGGGGGAATGGTCCTAGCCCTCACCCACCGATCTAACAGGTCCCAGACGTGCTCAATGGGATTGCGATCCGGGCTCTTCGCTGGCCATGGCAGAACACTGACATTTCTGTCTTGCAGGAAATCATGCACAGAATGAGCAGTATGGCTGGTGGCATTGTCATGCTGGATGGTCATGTCAGGATGAGCCTGCAGGAAGGGTACCACATGACGGAGGAGGATGTCTTCCCTGTAACACACAGCGTTGTTGTTGCCTGCAATGATGACAAGCTCAGTCCGATGATGCTGTGACACACCACCCCAGACCATGACAGACCCTCCACCTCCAAATCGATCCCGCTCCAGTGTACAGGCCTCGGTGTAACACTCATTCCTTTAACGATAAACGCAAATTCGACCATCACCTCTGATGAGACAAAACTGTGACTCGTCAGTGAAGAGCACGTTTTGCCAGTCCTGTCTGGTCCAGCGTCGGTGGGTTTGTGCCCATAGGCGACGTTGTTGCTGGTGATGTCTGGTGAAGACCTGCCTTACAACAGGCCTACAAGCCCTCAGTCCAGCCTCTCTCAGCCTATTGTGGACAGTCTGAGCACTGATGGAGGTATTGTGCATTCCTGGTGTAACTTGGGCAGTTGTTGTTGCCATCCTGTATCTGTCCCGCAGGTGTGATGTTTGGATGTACCGATCCTGTGCAGGTGCTGTTACACGTGGTCTGCCACTGCGAGGACGACCAGCTGTCCGTTCTGTCTCTATGTAGCGCTGTCTTAGGTGTCTCACAGTACGGACATAGCAATTTGTTGCCCTGGCCACATCTGCAGTCCTCAGGCCTCCTTGCAGCAGGCCTAAGGCACGTTCACGTAGATGAGCAGGGACCCTGGGCATCTTTCTTTTGGTGTTTTTCAGAGTCAGTAGAAAGGCCTCTTTAGTGTCCTAAGATGTCATAACTGTGACCTTAATCGCCTACCGTCTGTAGGCTGTTAGTGTCTTAACGACCGTTCCATAGGTGCATGTTCATTAATTGTTTATGGTTCATTGAACAAGCATGAGAAACAGTGTTTAAACCCTTTACAGTGAAGATCTGTGAAGTTATTTGAATTTTTACGAATGATCCTGAAAAAGGCACGTTTCTTTTTTTGCTGACTTTATTCTCCTACAATAATTGCACATTTCCGCAAATGCCAAAGTGTTTCCTTTCAAATGGTATCAAGAATATGTCCTTGCTTTAGGTCCTGAGCTACAGGCAGTTAGATTTGGGTATGTCATTTTAGGGTCCGATCGTTAAGATGTTTTAATGATATGCATGTCAATCTCTCCTGGCTCAAAGTGGAGGAGAGATTGACTTCATCACTACTTATATTTATGTGAGGTATTGACATATTGAATGCACTGAGCTGTCTGTTTGAACTACTGGCACACAGCTCAGACACCCTGACTACCCCACAAGACATGCCACCAGAGGTCTCTTCACAGTCCCCAGGTCCAGAACAGTCTATGGGAGGCGCACAGTACTATATAGAGCCACGACTACATGGAACTCTATTCCACATCAAGTAACTGATGCAACAGTAGAATTAGATTTAAAAAACAGATAAAAAACACCTTATGGAACAGTGGGGACTGTGAAGCAACACAAACATAGGCACAGACATGCATACACACACACACGCACAATAACATACGCACTATACACACATATACACATGGATTTAGTACTGTAGACATGTGGTAGTGGTGGAGTAGGGGCCTGAGAATGTGAATGTATTGTAATGTTTTTAAAATTGTATAAACTACCTTAATTCTGCTGGACCCCAGGAACAGCTAATGGGGATCCATAATAAATACAAATACAGATACTGAGACAGGAGGGTGCTGTTTCGCTCACTCAAACCCTTTCTCTGGTCATATACATTCAGCCACTTGTGAATGGAAGACAATTCTGAAACAGAGAGACGAAAGATACATTATTTTCTAATTGTTTTTATTTTTGGGGAATCCTGTCTTCCCCTGGCATCCATCAAATCAAATCAAATCAAATTTTATTTGTCACATACACATGGTTAGCAGATGTTAATGCGAGTGTAGCGAAATGCTTGTGCTTATAGTTCCGACAATGCAGTAATAACCAACAAGTAATCTAACTAACAATTCCAAAACTACTGTCTTGTACACAGTGTAAGGGGATAAAGAATATGTACATAAGGATATATGAATGAGTGATGGTACAGAGCAGCATAGGCAAGATACAGTAGATGGTATCGAGTACAGTATATACATATGAGATGAGTATGTAAACAAAGTGGCATAGTTAAAGTGGCTAGTGATACATGTATTACATAAGGATACAGTCGATGATATAGAGTACAGTATATACGTATGCATATGAGATGAATAATGTAGGGTAAGTAACATTATATAAGGTAGCATTGTTTAAAGTGGCTAGTGATATATTTACATCATTTCCCATCAATTCCCATTATTAAAGTGGCTGGAGTTGAGTCAGTGTCAGTGTGTTGGCAGCAGCCACTCAATGTTAGTGGTGGCTGTTTAACAGTCTGATGGCCTTGAGATAGAAGCTGTTTTTCAGTCTCTCGGTCCCAGCTTTGATGCACCTGTACTGACCTCGCCTTCTGGATGATAGCGGGGTGAACAGGCAGTGGCTCGGGTGGTTGATGTCCTTGATGATCTTTATGGCCTTCCTGTGACATCGGGTGGTGTAGGTGTCCTGGAGGGCAGGTAGTTTGCCCCCGGTGATGCGTTGTGCAGACCTCACTACCCTCTGGAGAGCCTTACGGTTGAGGGCGGAGCAGTTGCCGTACCAGGCGGTGATACAGCCCGCCAGGATGCTCTCGATTGTGCATCTGTAGAAGTTTGTGAGTGCTTTTGGTGACAAGCCGAATTTCTTCAGCCTCCTGAGGTTGAAGAGGCGCTGCTGCGCCTTCTTCACAATGCTGTCTGTGTGAGTGGACCAATTCAGTTTGTCTGTGATGTGTATGCCGAGGAACTTAAAACTTGCTACCCTCTCCACTACTGTTCCATCGATGTGAATCAACACACACCACTGCTAACTGTCTTCTGTTGTATGGTCTCTTCTCTCTGTCCACTGAACAGGTGAGAAACCCCAGAACTACTAACACCATACAGGTGTAGGATGCATGTGGACACAAACATTACTCAGTTGAGATGCATGTATCAGCTAAAAATATGTTTCTGCTGTCAGTATCACGTGCTTATGAAGACAGCATGCCTACACTTTACCTAGAACATCAACATAGGTTGTGTGTACAAATATGTTGTGAGTACAACTTCAGCTAGCTAAGCAGAACTGGAATGGGATTATATTTCTATGGTCTACTTGGCCAAATCTGAGGATTTGTCCAAACACACACTGACATCCACAGCTCTCTGGGTGATGGGTGTCTGTCTGGGTGTCTTCAAGTCTCCAGTGGGTGATGAAGTCCCTTCCATCCATGTAACATATTACAGGTTATGGACATGTGCAGAAGAGGTGGAGTGCATGACTCTCTATCATGGATATGAGTTTGCCTCAACCCATGGGTCCAGCAGGCAGAGTTCAATAACTACAGGCAGATGTCAGATGCAGGAGGATGGCAATATCAACCAATTCAATGTGTCCTCCAGGAGAGAAGAATGCAATGTGTCCTCCAGGAGAGAAGAATGCAATGTGTCCTCCAGGAGAGAAGAATGCAATTGCTGAACTTCTGTAGATATTCTAATCAAAGTGTTTTGATAACTTTCAAGTGTAAACCATCCATAATACTGTAAAGCAGTGTTCTACTAATATAACAATGTACTAATATTACACTTGCCTTTCATATTCTGTTGCCATTCACAGCCGATACAGATACCGTACATCATTTTGTCCTGTGCATGCTGGGGCTACCTTACCAAACATGTCAGTCGTCATTCCTTCCTGTATGATGTCCCATATAAAACAGTTCCCTGACATGTCCCACCCACCCATTGATAGCACCATTTGATAATAAGAAAAGTCAATAAAAAGTAATAGATGTGTCTTGTATAATTTTAGTGCTGAGTGCAATGTCTCTCCCAATTCAGAGTCTCTCTCCTGTCCTCTATCTGTAGGAAATAAGTAGAGATGTTGAGTGACACGTATTGATAGACTGCTATTACCTTGTCTGTATATTCTGTTTATTGTGGCAGCACCATTTCACACCATTTCACACCATTTCACAAAGTCAAATTCCTGTACATGCAAATGTATTTGGCGAATATTACTAAACACTTGTGATGTACTGTCTTATTAGTAATCACCTATTGCCCCTTCTGAGGTGTTTGCCAGTGCCAGTAGATCAGCTCCAGGCCCCTCTCGTCCAAATGCCTGCCCCGTATTGACCCTAAATGCCAATGGGCTACCGTTTAACTGTTGTTATCAAGGTAGCTAGCTAGCTAACATGAGCTATGCACATCTTCCTAAGACATGCAACATAACATAACATAACATTACACGTTAGCTTGATGTATTTAGCTAGCTCGAGTATCATTCCCCTTCCGACAACATGTCCATGTGACACCTGCGGACAGAGAGCCATGTTGTCTCTGGATTCATATGCAGACTGGACAACATGTCCTCATGACAGCTGGGGACAGAGAGCCATGTTGTCTCTGGATTCATATGCAGACTGGACAACATGTCCACGTGACAGCTGGGGACAGAGAGCCATGTTGTCTCTGGATTCATATGCAGACTGGACAACATGTCCACGTGACAGCTGGGGACAGAGAGCCATGTTGTCTCTGGATTCATATGCAGACTGGACAACATGTCCACATGACAGCTGGGGACAGAGAGCCATGTTGTCTCCGGATTCATATGCAGACTGGACAACATGTCCTCGTGACAGCTGGGGACAGAGAGCCATGTTGTCTCTGGATTCATATGCAGACTGGACAACATGTCCACGTGACAGCTGGGGACAGAGAGCCATGTTGTCTCTGGATTCATATGCAGACTGGACAACATGTCCTCATGACAGCTGGGGACAGAGAGCCATGTTGTCTCTGGATTCATATGCAGACTGGACAACATGTCCACATGACAGCTGGGGACAGAGAGCCATGTTGTCTCTGGATTCATATGCAGACTGGACAACATGTCCACATGACAGCTGGGGACAGAGAGCCATGTTGTCTCTGGACAGTTGGGCATCATTGACAGAAGTGGGCGTGTGAGTTATCAATCCCAACCCTCAGAAAACTGTTGCCTTAAATCTGGTCTTTTTTATCATCTCTCTGTTTTGTACGAGACTGACTTTATAACAAAATGATCCTTTTTATACTTTGTAGTAAGTTTTGACACAAGAAGATTTCAACCTGACTAATATTGATGCCACAGAGGCCATTTTCTACCAGAGAAGTTGTTTAATGCCTTCAGTTGCTCTTTAAACCATATGCATAGAGAGAAAGACAGACGGAGATGGAGAGCTGGGGAGGAATATCTGTGTCTGTTAGGCCCTGTCAAAGGCAGGTGGGGGGCTGGTACTTGAGATGTTTCCTGTTCAGCGTAGTAGCAGACAAGCGAGTTTGAAGAGGTTTCACAAGGTCCAGCTGTTATACATAGTGTTCTGAAAGAGATACACACGCATATGGACACAAGATTACACCTACCTATTTGAGTTGACCAGCAGTGTTGCACATTATGCAAATAACTTTTTCTGTAGTTTTTGTACTAAGCTGCGATACACAAAAAGATGCTATCTAGAACCAAAAAGGCTTCTTCGGCGGACCCCATAGGGGAACCCTTTGAAGAACCGTGTTTGGTTACAGGTAAAACCTGCCCTTTTGGTTCTAGGTAAAACCATTTTTTCCAGGTAAAACCCTTTTGAGTTCCAAGTAGAACCCTTTCCACCAAAAAGGGTTCTACCTGGAACCAAAAAAGGTTATACTATGGTGACAGCTGAAGAACCCTTTCCACCAAAAAGGGTTCTACCTGGAACCAAAAAAGGTTATACTATGGTGACAGCTGAAGAACCCTTTCCACCAAAAAGGGTTCTACCTGGAACCAAAAAAGGTTCTACTATGGTGACAGCTGAAGAACCCATTCCACCAAAAAGGGTTCTACCTGGAACCAAAAAAAGGTTCTACTATGGTGACAGCTGAAGAACCCTTTAGGAACCTTTTTTTCTAAGAGTGTATGAAAAGACTAAACTTTGTCAAGGGACCAATTATTGAACATAATGAGACTGAAAAGGTAGACAACTGTTACGAAGACTCTCTCCCCAACATGGGTTGGAAATGTAGAGTTGCTTGTTGTTTTGATACCACATGAATTTGCTACTGTCAGCTTGTTGATGATTCACTAGCTACACTTTGGGTTTTCCGTTCAGTTCCCAAACTGCTCTGCCTGTTGTTGAAAGTGAACTGCATGGGTGAGCAGAAAACTTCCTTTACCAGCATCATTAAAATAATGAGGAACTATTGGACTGAAATTAGCTGAAGGAGAGAGAGGGAGAGAGAGCAGATATGAGAGAAAGAGCAGGCAAGAGAGCGAAAGATTCACAATCCCGTGAGACTATCTAAATCTAAAAATCAAAATGTTTGCATATGACGCAGACTGGTTAATTAAGCCTAAGCTAAGAGAGGGGCTTGCCTTGCCCGAGTCTCTGGGATCAGCATAGTTTAGTATTTCAGCTTTACTCAGCCTCCCATTGGCATTGGACCATCCACACGACTTAAGCAGTGGAAAATGGAGATACACTGTCAAGTGAATGAACTGTCATATTGTGAAAGGCGATATCTTAGCAGTGGTATATTTGGGATCAGGCCATGATAAGGATTTGAATCTTACACCGCTTCTCTGTGCTAGCCTGGTCATAGATCTGTTTGGGATTTTAGACACATCTAGTCACTTCCGTCGACCAGAGGAGGTGGATAAAACACAAACAGATCTGGGACCAGGCTATGGCACAACAAGAAAGAAACCAAGATGGAGGTGGATAAAACACAAACAGATCTGGGACCAGGCTATGGCACAACAAGAAAGAAACAAAGAAGGTCATTCAGCAGATGCTTTTATCCAAAGTAGTAGTAGTTACTTATTATCTAAACATCCCCTGGTACTTCATGAGATTTACATAGTAGATAGCTGGGATAAACACATTCATTCACAAGTTGGTAGTAAGCTACGCTCATCATGATGGTACAGTATATTTATAGTTATTTCCTTCTTCAGTAAATACACAGAACCCATGTACTGTATCTCCCCTCCCTCCCACCTTAAACTGAACAAAAGATAACAACAGCTAGGTGACATCATAGCCGGTGCACGTCAGTGATAGTAGCTACAGGATGTATACGATGTACATATACAAGTGCAGATATACAGTTGCTTAATGGTTGTAAATAATGAGTTAGACAGGGTCACAGTGCAAACCATGTACAGAATATTGCAGTGTTAATTAGATAACATTAGGACGTGTGTGTGTCTGTTTATACTGTGGATTAGAGACGGACATGGCAGCCCCCCCCACCCCCCTTCTCTTCTCGCTCTGTGTTGTTATGGTGGTGTCTCACGGGGGCAGAGATTGCTGAGGACATAATGTGATTTCTCCTCCGCTGTAATGTGTAATGTGATGCTCTGGGGGGCAAGGCCTCTGTTGAACCAAGCCCACTATGCTGTGATGTTTCCTGGCTTCCCCTCTTTCTCTCTCTCTCTGTCTCTCTCCCTCCTCTCTATATCCTCCCTCTCTCTCTCTCTCTCTCTCTCTCTCTCTCTCTGTCTCTCCCTCCTCTCTATATCCTCCTACTCTCTCTCTCTCTCCACCGCTCTCTCACTCTTTAATCCTCCTCTCCCATCTCTCTCTGTCTCTCTCCATCTTGCTCTCTCCCACAATCTATCTTTCCCCCTCTTTCTTTCACCCATACTCCCTCTCCCCCTTCTCTCTCCTTTCTCCCCCCCCTTCCGTTTCTATGATCTGTCATAGATTATGTTAGTCACTAACCAATCTCCAAACACCTTGATTACAGATTGATTTAGAGGTTGAGCGTTTAAGAATGAACTACGGTGCGGTTCTCATTTGAGACTGAAGGGGGCGCTACACAAACACACACACACACACACACACACACACACACACACACACACACACACACACACTGATGCTCTATGCCGATGTTCTGTTAGAATAATCACTTAGTGTGATGTGTGCTGATGTGTTGACAGAGTGAGAGCAGTTGAAGAGGACAGGGTAGCCTACACATCTCCACCCTGCCTGTGAAGCTCTGGCAACAATTTGGAAAATTGCGTCGGTGGGCATTTGACCCCTTAATCCAACAGAGAGGGAAAAAAGGCTTTTGGGGAGTTTGCAGATACCATTAAAGCATAACAAGAGGCTGTGTGGCTGGGCCGGGCTATGGTAGACAGCGGGCTGGGGTGGTGGAGGTGGGGCTGAAACCCTCCCTCCCGTTTCCAGGGGTGAGCACAGAGCCCAACAGAAACATTGATGATCCTGCTCTATGACAAGAATGCGGATTATGTAAAAGGGTTTTTACAGGTACTCACAGGAATCACTTTGAAGGTCTGGACTGACGAAATCATTTTGTATGGAGAAGTGACTACTACACACCTAGGCTGTCACTCTCCTTAAACTCTTTGAAGGTCTGGACTGACAAAATAATTTTGTATGGAGAAGTGACTACTAGACACCTAGGCTGTCACTCTCCTTAAACTCTTTGAAGGTCTGGACTGACGAAATCATTTTGTATGGAGAAGTGACTACTACACACCTAGGCTGTCACTCTCCTTAAACTCTCCCCTGCTGTTTTAAAGTGGTCATTGACCTGGCAACATCACAGGTGCATTTAGAACATGGCTGTCAAACTCATTCCATGGAGGGCCGAGTGTCTGATGATTTTGGAGTTTTCCTTTCAATGAAGACCTAGACAACTAGGTGAGGGGACTCCTTACAAATCAGTGACCTTAATTCATCCAGTTCAAGGGTGGAGCAAAAACCCGCAGACACTCGCCCTCCGTGGAATGAGTTTGACACGTGGTTCAGGTCCTCAGACACGGCTGTGGACATTACAGAATAACACCTGAAAATATGTTCAACACTCATCCGATAAGAACTACATAGAGGAGTCACAATACTTTCCGACAGGACTAAGAGGCCATTCATACAGGTATCATAAGGCTCTGTGTGTCATCTTGAGTGGTGTTGTGTTCTAGCTCTGCTCTTGTTTGTCTCTTGTTTGTCTAAGGAAGCTCAGAGAAGAAGCCCTGACTTCTAACTGTGGTTGTTCTGCTATACTGCTGCTCTCTCTCTCTCTCTCTCTCTCTCTCTCTCTCTCTCTCTCTCTCTCTCTCTCTCTCTCTCTCTCTCTCTCTCTCTCTCTCTCTCTCTCTCTCTGTCTCTCTGTCTCTCAATTCAATTCAAGGGGCTTTATTGACATGGGAAACATGTGTTAACATTGTCAAAGCAAGTGAAATAGATAATAAACAAAAGTGAAATTAATAATAAAAATGAACAGTAAACATTACACTCAGAAGTTCCAAAAGAGTAGACATTTCAAATGTCATATTATACAATGTTGTAACGATGTGCAAATGGTTCAAGTACAAAAGACTAAATAAATAAGCATAAATATGGGTTGTTTTTACAATGGTGTTTGTTCTTCACTGGTTGCCCTTTTCTTGTGGCAACAGGCCACAAATCTTGCTGCTGTGATGTCACACTGTGGTATTTCACCCAGTAGATATGGGAGTTGATCGAAATCAGGTTTGTTTTCAAATTCTTTGTGAATCTGTGTAATCTGAGGGAAATATGTGACTCTAATATAGTCATACATTTGTCAGGAGGTTAGGAAGTGCAGCTCAGTTTCCACCTCATCTTGTGGGCAGTGAGCACATAGTCTGTCTTCTCTTGACAGCCATGTCTGCCTACGGCGGCCTTTCTCAATAGCAAGGCTATGCTCACTGAGTCTGTACATAGTCAAAGCTTTCCTTAAGTTTGGGTCAGTCACAGTGGTCAGGTATTCTACAACTGTGTACTCGCTGTTCAGGGTACAAAAGCATTCTAGATTGCTCTGTTTTTTTGTTAATTCTTTCCGATGTGTCAAGTAATTATCTTTTTGTTTTCTCATGATTTGGTTGGGTCTAATTGTGGGTCTAATTGTGTTCTCTCTCTCTCTCACACATCTCAGTTCTTATCTCTCTGTATCACATCTCTGCTCTCTGCTTTTGCATTTCTGCTGAGTTTCCAGAGAAACGCTTCCTCTCAAGGTGTTATCAGCACTAGGTCTGAGTCATAATCATCATCATTATCATCACCACCATCATCTGTAGTGACAGAAGCATAGTTTTTATCATCTTCACAATTATCCTCTTCCTCCCCTCCTCTTCCACCTAATCATAATCATTGTTAAAGCTAAATATTAATGAAATGTTTAAATATAGTGTGTGCTTAGCATGTGGAAACATACTGAGGTGCTTTGTGTAGTTCGGATGAACGCTCTCGTGGGGAAGCTGAAATGATATCTGTGTTTCTCCATTGAATTTTTGGAGGAGGAGGAAGAGGAGACAGGGGGAAACAGTCTGCCAATGACCTCTCTCTCCCCTCATCTCTCCTCCCTCTCTGCCACCCTGTCTGGCAATTTCTCTGTCTGTCATGGTCGAATCTCACTCCCTGCCTTCTTCTTCTTCTACATCTCCCTCTTTATCTCCCCCATATCTCCCTATCTCTCTCGATAGCTGTTGTCAGCAGCTTCTCCAAAATTGGGCCTGTCTGTCTATCTGTCTGTGTCTGTCTGTTCCATAGGGGGCTGTCTGTCTGTTCCATACACAGCAAAAATGGGTGCTAATTAATTTGCTGTGGATCACCCCACATCTCTGCATGGCAGAAAGAGAGGGTGAGAGAGAGGTGAAGAGAGTGAGGGATGAGGAGAGAAGAAGGAAGGAAAATAGATGCATATACCCTATTGTGTATTCTGGAATTTCTCTCTCTCAATTGAAGTTCAATTGCTTTATTGCTTTATTGGCATGACGTATTACTGTGCATTAGAGGTCGACCGATTAATCGATTACACCTTTATTTAATCTTTATTTAACTAGGCAAGTCAGTTAAGAACACATTCTTATTTTCAATGACGCCTAGGAACGGTGGGTTAACTGCCTTGTTCAGGGGCAGAACGACAGATTTTCACCTTGTCAGCTCGGGGGATCCAATCTTGCAACCTTACAGTTAACTAGTCCAACGCAATAACGACCTGCCTCTCTCTCCTCTCTCTCGTTGCACTCCACAAGGAGACTGCTTGTTACGCAAATGCAGTAAGCCAAGGTAAGTTGCTAGCTAGCATTAAACTTATCTTATAAAAAACAATCAATCATAATCACTAGTTAACTACACATGGTTGATGATATTACTAGATATTATCTAGCGTGTCCTGTGTTGCATATAATGTGACTGAGCATACAAGCATACAAGTATCTAAGTATCTGACTGAGCAGTGGTAGCCAGAAGCAGGCGCGTAAACATTCATTCAAACAGCACTTTCGTGCGGTTTTGCCAGCAGCTCTTCGTTGTGCTGTTTATGACTTCAAACCTATCAACTCCCAAGATGAGGCTGGTGTAACCGATGTGAAATGGCTGGCTAGTTAGCGCGCGCTAATAGCGTTTGAAACTTCACTTGCTCTGAGCCTTGGGGTGGTTGTTTCCCTTGCTCTGCATGGGTAACGCTGCTTCGATGGTGGCTGTTGTCGTTGTGTTGCTGGTTCGAGCCCAGGGAGGAGCGAGGAGAGGGACGGAAGCTATACTGTTACACTGGCAATACTAAAGTGCCTATAACAACATCCAATAGTCAAAGGTTAATGAAATACAAATGGTATAGAGAGAAATAGTCCTATTATAACTACAACCTAAAACTTCTTACCTGGGAATATTGAAGACTCATGTTAAAAGTAACCACCAGCTTTCATATGTTCTCATGTTCTGAGCAAGGAACTGAAACGTTAGCTTTCTTACATGGCACATATTGCACTTTTACTTTCTTCTCCAACACTTTGTTTTTGCATTATTTAAACCAAATTGAACATTGAACATTTCATTATCTACTTGAGGCTAAATTGATTTTATTGATGTATTAAATTAAGTTAAAAGTGTTATTTCAGTATTGTTGTAATTGTCATTATTACAAATACATTTGTTTATTTTATTTTATTTTTTAAATCGGCCGATTAATCGGTATTGGCTTTTTTGGTCCTCCAATAATCGGTATCGGTGTTGAAAAATCAGAATCGGTCGACCTCTACTGTGCATATTGCCAAAGTATACTTTGGAAATGTACATCTCTCTCTTTCTGTCTCTGTCTCTCTCTTTCTTTCTCTTTCTTTCTCCCTGACCTCATTTTGCTGACTGCTCTTTTTCATGTCCCTTGTGTTCAGTTTTCCTAATAATCCAGTGGATTGGTCACATCACTTTCACTGACTGTGTGTGAGCTTGTGTGTGTGTGCGTACGTGTGCATGTGCTGAAAACAGCATAAGTTATGGCCATGAAAAAGGCAATACTGCCACAACACCCTCCCTGTCCAAGGTGTATCAGGATTACATCCCGTTTTCATTTACATTTGGTTTGTCAATTAACGTCAATTCTACGTGAAATCAACAAAAAAAATCCTACTATTTCATTGGATTTGTTGTAGGTTAAAAGTTGATTGAACGTCATCACATTTATTTTACAATGGGATAACTACTGATTACAGAAGATGTCTCTCTGTGTGTGTGTGTGTGTGTGTGTGTGTGTGTGTGTGTGTGTGTGTGTGTGTGTGTGTGTGTGTGTGTGTGTGTGTGTATCAAATCAAATGTTATTGGTCCCATACATGTTTAGCAGATGTTACTGCGGGTGTAGTTAAATGCTTGTGTTCCTAGCTCCAACAGTGCAGTAATATCTAACAATACACAACAATACACACAAATCTAAAAGTAATAGAATGGAATTAAGAAATATATAAATATTAGGACAATATGTCGGAGTCTGGAGTATAAATATAATTATCACTGCTCAAGAGGAGATCTGCATGGAGGAATGGGCCAAAATACCAGCAACAGTGTGTGAAAACCTTGTGAAGACTTACAGAAAACGTTTAACCTCTGTCTGTCATTGCCAACAAAGGGTATATAACAAAGTATTGAGATAAACTTTTGTTATTGATTATTATTATTAATTTGCAAATAAATGAGTTAAAAATCCTACAATGTGATTTTCTGGATTGTTTTTCCTCATTTTGTCTGTCATAGTTGAAGTGTACCTATGATGAAAATTACAGGCCTCTCTCATCTTTTTAAGTGGGAGAACTTGCACAATTGGTGGCTGACTAAATACTTTTTTGCCCCACTGTACATATGAAATGTGTTAAACATTATGTAAACATGATTCAAGGTCTATTATTAAAGTGACTAGTGTTCCATGTCTATGTACATAGGGCAGCAGCCTCTAAGGTGCAGAGATGAGGAACCGGGTGGTAGCCGGCTAGTGACTGAGGGCAGGGTACTGTGTGGAGGTCGCCTAGTGATGGCTGTTTAACAGTCTGAGGGTCTTGAGATAGAAGCTGTTTTTTAGTCTCTCGGTCCCAGCTTTGAGGCACCTGTACTGACCTGGATGACAGCGGGGTGACCAGGCAGTGGCACGAGTAGCTGAGGTCCTTGATACTCTTCTTGTCCTTCCTGTGACACTGGGTGCTGTAGATGTCCTGGAGGGCAGGTAGTGTCCTCCCAGGGATGCGTTGGGCAGACCGCACCACCCTCTGCTGTAGATGTTCTGGAGGGCAGGTAGTGTCCTCCCAGGGATGCATTGGGCAGACCGCACCACCCTCTGCTGTAGATGTTCTGGAGGGCAGGTAGTGTCCTCCCAGGGATGCGTTGGGCAGACCGCACCACCCTCTGCTGTAGATGTTCTGGAGGGCAGGTAGTGTCCTCCCAGGGATGCGTTGGGTAGACCGCACCACCCTCTGCTGTAGATGTCCTGGAGGGCAGGTAGTGTCCTCCCAGGGATGCGTTGGGCAGACCGCACCACCCTCTGCTGTAGATGTTCTGGAGGGCAGGTAGTGTCCTCCCAGGGATGCGTTGTGCAGATTGCACCACCCTCTGCTGTAGATGTCCTGGAGGGCAGGTAGTGTCTTCCCAGTGATATGTTGTGCAGATTGCACCGTCCGCAATCTCAGGGCTCTCCGGAGGGTGGTGCAATCTGCACAACGCATCACTGGGAGGACAATTGCCGTTCCAGGCGGTGATACAGCCTGATAGGAAGCTCTCATTTGCACATCTGTAAAAGTCTGTGAGGGTCTTAGGTGACAAGACAAATTTCTTCAACTTCCTGATGTTGAAGAGACGCTGTTCTGGCTTCTTCACCACACTGTCTGTGTGGATGGACCATTTCAGATAGTCAGTGACGTGTACGTCAAGGAACTTGAAGCTTTTCACCTTCTCCACTGCGGTCCCGTCGATGTAGTGCTCCATCTGCTGTTTCCTGAAGTCCATGATCAGCTCCTTCGTTTTGTTGACATTGAGTGAGAGGTTATTTTCCTGGCACCACACTCCCAGGGACCTCACCTCCTTCCTGTAGGCTGTCTCGTTGTTGTTAGTCAGGCCTACCACTGTTGTGTCGTCTGCAAACTTGTTGATTGAGTTGGAGGTGTGCATGGCCACACACTCATGGGTGAACATGGAGTACAGGAGGGGGCTGAGTGCCCTGTGTTGAGGATCAGCGTAGCGGAGGTGTTGTTTCCTACCTTCACCACCTGAGAGCGGCCGGTCAGGAAGTCCAGGACACAGTTGCACAGGGTGGGGTTCAGACCCAGGGCCCCGAGCTTAATTGATGAGCTTGGAGGGCACTATGGTATGTGTGTATTTGTTGTTACGTGTGTTTATAGTGTGTGCATCATTTATAAGTATTTGATTAAATGGGCTTGTCAAGATATAGGCCACTTAATCAGAACATTGCAAAGCAATCACTTTCCTTCTTATTGAGAAGGAAAACAAACATATTGTGGCAGGAACTGAAATGAAGCATACTGATGGCCAGAAAGATTTGTTTTGAGGCTGGACAGAGATTGTTGCGAGCACACTGAAGGTAAGTGAGGAGTCAAACGCAAGAGAGCAGAAATGTCAGTGTAGCGTGTAACTTTTAATCAGGTCCAAAACAAACACAGTCCAGTACAAATACCCAAAACCCAATGGGAACAAACAGTTCTCGCATAAGGCGTAGAACCACAACGCACCTTACTAGAATCACTACACGCAAAAATATGCTGCTTGTGGAGGAAAGCCTCCACCGCCCACCGAGCGCCGCCAGGACAGGGAGAGGAACCGACTTCGGTGGAAGTCGTGACAGACAGACAGACTCTTTGTGTTATTCTGTTAAACTTACATTTGAGCTCACTACATGAGAATACAATTACTAGTATGAGCTAACAAGTAGCATGGATGAAGTCCTACACATATCTGTGGGATGTTAGCTGGCTTAATGTATGCACTTTGGATTATCTAGAGAGGGAGTGTAGTGTAGATGAGAATATGTCATTTCAGAAAATATGTGATCTTCATGTAGCGTACAACCCAGCATGCTTCTCCGTTTTCTTTTTGTGCTACGTGTGGTAAAAAGCCCAAAATAGAACCTTAGATGGTCAAGCACACACACCCCTCTGCTCACCTAATGTCGCTCTTTGCATTAACCCCTCCCCTCTTCCTCTCTGTTTCCGTGCACCACTGTAGATCCAGTATTACTCTCCAACTCTCTTAGTGGTGTACACTATCTTATCACACTTTAAAAAACATGAAATCCTGTCAAAAATAAAATGGTGAAAACAAAGTTGACCCTAACTTATTTTGTTCATTTTTTTAAACTCCGCTGCAGGTTTTCCTGAGCACCCTCCTTCTGTGTGAGTGTGTGTCTGAGTGTGTGTCTGAGTGTGTGTCTGAGTGTGTTATGGCGTCTGTGATGGACGATTCCTACCGTAAGGTGCTGTTGCTAGGGGCCATCGCTGCAGCGTCAGCCTTTGTGGTCACCATCATCATCGTGGTGGTTTGTGTGGGCTGCCAAAGGTGAGGTCACAACCAACAGATTTGACACTTTCTCTCTCTCTCTCTCTCTCTCTCTCAATTCAATTTCATTAATAGATAATAATATGAACAGATAAACAAAAGTGAAATAAATAATTGTAAAAATTAAGCGTAAACATTACACTCACAAAAGTTCCAAAAGAATAAAGACATTTCAAATGTCATATTATGTGCAAATAGTTAAAGTACAAAAGGGAAAATAAATAAACATAAATATGGGTTATATTTTCAATGGTGTTTTTTCTTCACTGGTTGCCCTTTTCTTGTTGCTGAGATTTGATGTCACACACATCATAGCAACAAGTCTTGCTGCTGTGATGTCACACTGTGGTATTTCACCCAATTCTTTGTGGGTTTAGCCAAGCTCCTCTCTCTCTCCCTCTCTCTCTCTCTCTCTCTCTCTCTCTCTCTCTCTCCCTCTCTCTCTGTCCCTCTCGCTCTCTCTACTGTTCAAACTATGGGATATCTGAAACCCACACCCGACCAAGCCACGCCTTCAGTATTCAAAGAAAACAATCCAACTAAGTGACCCAACTGGCTGGGTACAACAAATAAACAATTATTTACCTAGACACGTTTACTGACAACACATTCTCATTTACAGCAGAGTGGGGTTTAGCCAGGATGCCAGGGTAAACACTCTAAACACACTTTAGTGCCTACAGAGTCAGGACATCTGACTACACAGGGCAATGTCCCCAATCACTGCCCTGGGTTATTGAGATATTTTTTTAGACCATAGGAAAGGGTGCCTCCTACTGGCCATCCAACACCACTTCCAGCAGCATCTGGTCTCCCATCCAGAACCAACTCTGCTTAGCTTCAGAGGAAAGCCAGCAGTGGGATGCAAGGTGGTATGCTGCTGGCCTAAAACAAACCAATGTGTTTTCTGTCATTTATTTACCCTGTTTTTTAGAGTGACTAGCTTATAGATCAGGATTCTTAGTAGACAAAAGCAATAGAACACAGTATGCTCTGGTTCTTACGGAACCCTCAGGGACCAATCAGACTCAACCCTCAGTGGCTTCGTTGCATTTGGTATCCTCTTCAAACAGACATAGAGATGTACTGTATCTTAAAGTAAAGCTTCATGTAATCCTCTTTAACCAGACATAGAGATGTACTGTATCTTAAAGTAAAGCTTCATGTAATCCTCTTTAACCAGACATAGAGATGTACTGTATCTTAAAGTAAAGCTTCATATAATCCTCTTTAACCAGAGATGTACTGTATCTTAAAGTAAATCTTCATGTAATCCTCTTTAACCAGACATAGAGATGTACTGTATCTTAAAGTAAATATTCATGTAATCCTCTTTAACCAGAGATGTACTGTATCTTAAAGTAAATCTTCATGCAATCCTCTTTAACCAGAGATGTACTGTATCTTAAAGTAAATCTTCATGTAATCCTCTTTAACCAGAGATGTACTGTATCTTAAAGTAAAGCTTCATGTAATCCTCTTTAACCAGAGATGTACTGTATCTTAAAGTAAAGCTTCATGTAATCCTCTTTAACCAGACATAGAGATGTACTGTAGTTTAAAGTAAAGCTTCATGTAATCCTCTTTAACCAGAGATGTACTGTATCTTAAAGTAAATCTTCATGTAATCCTCTTTAACCAGAGATGTACTGTATCTTAAAGTAAATCTTCATGTAATCCTCTTTAACCAGACATAGAGATGTACTGTAGTTTAAAGTAAAGCTTCATGTAATCCTCTTTAACCAGAGATGTACTGTAGTTTAAAGTAAAGCTTCATATAAAGGCATCTGTAAATGGAACCAATAAAGAAATAAATACATTGATGTTGCCACAAAATGTATGAAAAAAAAGTATTCTCTTTAGTTTGGTAAGCCATGAATTTTTCTGGTGCTGAATTCCTGCCTCCAGTGTGTTGTTATGATGTGACAGTCCTGTGGGATGTGGATGCTTAGACACCTGCTCATGGCTCCCCAGGGGCAGACAGAGCTGAGAGGTGCATAGAGAGCTGTGTCCTGGGCTGGAGAGAGAGACAGAGTCCCTGGGGCATCTCAATGGTACTAAGTGGCCTCTGTGTGTGTGTAGTTGCACAGATGCATCTCTTCTCCTTTATCTTCACTGAACTGAAAAACACAGGCTAGGTGAAAGAAACATGTATGGATAGCCTCCGGGAATCTACTTTCATATGTCTATTTAGATCCGATCGGTGCAGGTGAAGAGCAGGAGATGAGGAGAGGAAGCCACATATGAGTATTGAGATCTGATCGGTGCAGGTCTAGAGCAGTAGATGAGGAGGGGAAGCCACATATGAATATTGAGATCAGATCGGTGCAGGTCTAGAGCAGTAGATGAGGAGAGGAAGCCACATATAAGTATTGAGATCAGATCGGTGCAGGTCTAGAGCAGTAGATGAGGAGAGGAAGCCACATATAAGTATTGAGATCAGATCGGTGCAGGTCTAGAGCAGTAGATGAGGAGAGGAAGCCACATATAAGTATTGAGATCAGATCGGTGCAGGTCTAGAGCAGTAGATGAGGAGAGGAAGCCACATATGAGTATTGAGATCAGATCGGTGCAGGTCTAGAGCAGTAGATGAGGAGAGGAAGCCACATATAAGTATTGAGATCAGATCGGTGCAGGTCTAGAGCAGTAGATGAGGAGGGGAAGCCACATATGAGTATTGAGATCAGATCGGTGCAGGTCCAGAGCCGGAGATGAGGAGAGGAAGCCACATATGAGTATTGAGATCAGATCGGTGCAGGTCTAGTGCAGTAGATGAGGAGAGGAAGCCACATATAAGTATTGAGATCAGATCGGTGCAGGTCTAGAGCAGTAGATGAGGAGAGGAAGCCACATATAAGTATTGAGATCAGATCGGTGCAGGTCTAGAGCAGTAGATGAGGAGAGGAAGCCACATATGAGTATTGAGATCAGATCGGTGCAGGTTTAGAGCAGTAGATGAGGAGAGGAAGCCACATATGAGTATTGAGATCAGATCGGTGCAGGTCTAGAGCAGTAGATGAGGAGAGGAAGCCACATATGAGTATTGAGATCAGATCGATGCAGGTCTAGAGCAGTAGATGAGGAGAGGAAGCCACATATAAGTATTGAGATCAGATCGGTGCAGGTCTAGAGCAGTAGAGGAGGAGGGGAAGCCACATATGAGTATTGAGATCAGATCGGTGCAGGTCTAGAGCCGGAGATGAGGAGAGGAAGCCACATATGAGTATTGAGATCAGATCGGTGCAGGTCTAGAGCCGGAGATGAGGAGAGGAAGCCACATATGAGTATTGAGATCAGATCGGTGCAGGTGAAGAGCAGGAGATGAGGAGAGGAAGCCACGCACGAGTATTGAGATCAGATCGGTGCAGGTCTAGAGCAGGAGATGAGGAGAGGAAGCCACATATGAGTATTGAGATCAGATCGGTGCAGGTCTAGAGCCGGAGATGAGGAGAGGAAGCCACATATGAGTATTGAGATCAGATCGGTGCAGGTCTAGAGCCGGAGATGAGGAGAGGAAGCCACATATGAGTATTGAGATCAGATCGGTGCAGGTCTAGAGCCGGAGATGAGGAGAGGAAGCCACATATGAGTATTGAGATCAGATCGGTGCAGGTCTAGAGCAGTAGATGAGGAGAGGAAGCCACATATGAGTATTGAGATCAGATCGGTGCAGGTCTAGAGCAGGAGATGAGGAGAGGAAGCCACATAGAGTATTGAGATCAGATCGGTGCAGGTGAAGAGCAGTAGATGAGGAAAGGAAGCCACATATGAGTATTGAGATCAAAACGGTGCCGGTGAAGAGCCGGAGATGAGGAGAGGAAGCCACATATGAGTATTGAGATCAGATCGGTGCAGGTCTAGAGCAGGAGATGAGGAGAGGAAGCCACAAATGAGTATTGAGATCAGATTGGTGCAGGTCTAGAGCAGTAGATGAGGAGAGGAAGCCACATATGAGTATTGAGATCAGATCGGTGCAGGTCTAGAGCAGTAGATGAGGAGAGGAAGCCACAAATGAGTATTGAGATCAGATTGGTGTAGGTCTAGAGCTGTAGATGAGGAGAGAAAGCCACATATGAGTATTGAGATCTGTTTCACCTATAGTCACCTACTGCTGTCTTTAGCACACCTGCATCACATGGCTCGCCCTATCAACAGTCCCCCATGGATACAACGTTCCCAAGGGGCCCCTAGTGACGTGTGGAAATGTTAGCAACCATGGAGGAATATTTACTTCTCTCTTGAGTGAAACTCAACAGCGACATAGTTAATAATAACTGCTCCTTCATGTCTCCTCAGGAAAAACAAGACCAAGCATCCTCCGGCCAATGGAGAGAAGGGCTCCTCAGTAGACCTGGTGAGTTATTTATATTAGCCCCTTCTTTATACATCTTTTATTCTTTATGTTGTCTATCATCCATGGCAGCCCATCAACCATCCCTTTACCGTCATTTGTTATAGGCCCAGCCAATAAATTGCCTAGTACTACCTTACACAAGACTTGGTGAGCTCATTCCACCACCTGGGCAATCTACTATATTATCCCCTCATTTATAGCAGCAGAAATGTCAAACATATCGACACTCTGACAAAACAAGGTGCTATCTAAACCCTAAAAGGGTTCTTTGGCTGTCCCCGTAGGAGAACCCTTGAAGAACCCTTTTTGGTTCCATGTAGAACCCTTTCTACAGAGGCCCTTACAAGCATTTCGCTACACCCGCAATATCATCTGCTAAACATGTGTATGTGACCAATAAAATTAGATTTGAAGGGTTCTACCTGGAACCAAAAAGGGTTCTACCCGGGAAACAAACAGGGTTCTCCTATGGGGTCAGCCGAAGAACCCTTTTGGAAGCCTTTTTCCTAAGAGTTCAGCACCACCCAGTGACTGTACATCAGACTGAGCAGTATATATGCTCTCTGTATAGGGTGCTCTCCATCAGCCCAAGAACAGCTCCATCAGTAAATCTGACACTAGGCTGCATGAGATCAACCGCTTGCCCCGCAACGGCAACAGTGAGTAACAATACCAACAACCAATAGACTGCCAACAACTAGAAAACAACCGGTACATTGGTGAAATGGAAACCATGTAACAATGACCTGATAATAAAAGTCTCCCTCCTCTCTCTCTCAAGGTGGGGGTAAGAACCGTCCTGCCAGTATGGACCTTCTCCTCCTTCACAGCCATCGCTCCACCTCTGACATCCGCCCCCCCCTTGTCCGCCAGCTCCCCCAGATCCCCACCAGCCCCGAGGGGGAGGGAAACATCCAGAGGGGAGGAGAAGAGGGGGTCAGAGACCACACCTACACTGAGGTGGGGATCCGGAACTCACCCGTCCGTTGCTTTGACAATGGGCTGTACGAGAGTGTAGGGGTTAGAGAGGTTGACACGGTGCCCCCAGCTCCCCCACCCACATCAGCCAACACCCCAGCAACACCGAGGACCTCACAGAGCCCCAACGGGACCCGCACCGACGATGTCCTCAATGGGAACAGAAACAGGAATGGGAATGTGCGTATTTATGCTCTGAAAGCAATGCAATAGAAGTGTTGACATCGCGTCATCATTGCCTTTATATTGTGACTGCCTACCCGTAAAAATGTTAGTTGTTCATTTTGTTATTCTGCTTTTCTTTTGTTGGCCCAATGGAAGGACAAGTACCTTCCAACTGCGTGTTTGTGTGTCTGTATTCCTCAGGGAAATGCCAGAGGAGCTGTTAATGGGAGCAGCAGAGGAGGGAAGGGGCTCAACGGTGCTAACGGATCGGCCCTGCCCTCCCTGGCCCCCCAGGACCCTGTAACGGCAGAGTATGCCTCCATACGGAAGGTCAAGAAGGTAAACAGTGTTTTTACAACTGCTTTCCAATGGAGTCATGGAACAGCATTATACTGTTTGAATTCATACTCTAATGAAATACAATTGATTAAGGTGGACAAGGCAACCAAGAAGGAGAACGGGAATGCAGAGTCAGATGACCAATCAAGTGTGGGAGAGTCACCCTCTGCCCCGCCCCCTCCACTGCCCCGCAGCCAGGAGTTTCTACAGAAACAGCTGGGTCCATTCCACCTGCACGTCTTCCCTAAGGTACGCCCCCTGTAGGACACTCATGGACACAGACTCCGGATTGATGTAATTCTTCACCAGCTTGTGTACACTGCTAACCCCACACTGTAAACGCCAATGCATTTTTTACTCAAATACTTCTAGTTAGTTGAACTCAAAGTCAATGAAAACTCATTATTATTATTATTAAGGTTTATGTGGTACTGACTCAAAACTAAACAGGGCAACTGTGTAAACATGTCGCCCCCCCATGAATGATGCAGTGCCAATTGAGATATCATGATATTATTATGTGACTAACACATTTCAGTTAAATACTACAAGCCTTGGACCAATCAATATAATTTTGTAAATCCCGGATCTCTATGGCATTCACCCAAGTTTTTGTCAAAATTGGGCTAGTGCTGTCTGAGATATTGCACGTGAAGAGCATACAAACGAAGACAGATCCACAGTCCCTTCCCCGATTTCATTGTGGGGCACAATACAATACACAAGAGAGCTATATACAGGGAGTACCCGTATCAAATCAATGTGAAGGAGTATGAGGTATTTGAGGTACAGATGAAGTTGGAAGTTCACATACACCTTAGCCAAATACATTTAAACTCAGTTTTTCACAATTCCTGACATTTAATCAGAGTAAAAATTCCCTGTCTTGGGTCAGTTATGATCATCACTTTATTTTAAGAATGTGAAATGTCAGAATAATAGTAGAGAGAATAATTTATTTCAGCTGTTATTACTTTCATCACATTCACAGTGGGTCAGAAGTTCACATACACTCAATTAGTATTCGGTACCATTGCCTTTAAATTGTTTAACTTGAGTCAAACGTTTCGGGTAGACTTCCACAAGCTTCCCACAATAACTTGGGTGAATTTTGGTCCATTCCTCCTGACAGAGCTGGTGTAACTGAGTCAGGTTTGTGGGCCTCCTTGCTCGCACAGGCTCTTCAGTTCTGCCCACACATTTTCTATGGGATTGAGGGCTTTGTGATGGTAAGGGCTTTGTGATGTCCACTCCAACACCTTGACTTTGTTGTCCTTAAGCCCTTTTGCCACAACTTTGGAAGTATGTTTGGGGTCATTGTCCATTTGGAAGACCCATTTGCTACCAAGCTTAAACTTCCTGACTGATGGCTTGAGATGTTGCTTCAATATATCCATATATATTTTCCTTACTCATGACGCCATCTATTTTGTGAAGTGCACCAGTCCCTCCTGCAGTAAAGCACCCCCACAACATGATGCTGCTACACCCGTGCTTCACGGTTGGGATGGTGTTCTTCAGCTTGCAAGCCTCCCCCTTTTCATACAAACATAAAAATTGTCATTATGACCAAGCAGTTCTATTTTTGGTTCATCAGACCAGAGGACATTTCTCAAAAAAGTACAATCTTTGTCCCCATGTGCAGTTGCAAACCGTAGTCTGGCTTTTTTATGGCGGTTTTGGAGCAGTAGCTTCTTCCTTGCTGAGCGGCCTTTCAGGTTATGTCGATATAGGACTCATTTTATTCTGGATATAGATACTTTTGTAGCTGTTTCCTCCAGCATCTTCACAAGGTCCTTTGCTATTGTTCTGAGATTGATTGGCACTTTTCACACCAAAGTATGTGCATATCTAGGAGACAGAACACGTCTCCTTCCTGAGCGGTATGACGGCTGCATTGTCCCATGGTGATAAATACTTGCATACTATTGTTTGTACAGGTGAATTTGGTACCTTTAGGCATTTGGAAATTGCTCCCAAGGATGAACCAGTCTTGTGGATGTCTACAATTCTTTTTCTGAGGTCTTGGCTGATTTCTTTTGATTTTCACATGATGTCAAGCAAAATGGCACTGAGTTTGAAAGTAGGCCTTGAAATGTATCCACAGTACACCTCCAATTGACTCAAATGTTGTCAATTAGAAGCTTCTAAAGCCATGACATAATTTTCTGGAATATTCCAAGCTGTTCAAAGGCACAGTCAACTTAGTGTATGTAAACTTCTGACTCACTGGAATTGTGATACAGTGAATTATAAGTGAAATAATCTGTCTGTAAACAATTGTTGGAAAAATTACTTGTGTCATGCACAAAGTAGATGTCCTAACCGACTTTCCAAAACTAGAGTTTGTTAACAAGAAATGTGTGGAGTGGTTGAAAAATGAGTTTTAATGACTACAACCTAAGTGTAAGTAAACGTCCGACTTCAACTGATGATATGTACATGAAGGGTGATTAGGCATTACGATAGATAATAATACGAGTTAAAAAAGGCAACAGTAAACATGTAGTAACCCATGAATGATGCAGCACCACCCTTGGGCCAATCAATGTAATTTTGTTAATTGACTGATCTCTGTAGCATGACACATCGTTCACCCAAGTGTTGTCTACATCGGGCCAGTGGTGTCTGAGATATCGCGTGGGTTAGCTAGACTCAAATTTCAGAGATTAAAAGAGATAAAAATATGTGCCCATTATAGCGCCACCGTGTGGCCGGAATGAATTGTCTTGCATATGTTGAGCGTTTGCAACATGTGTACCAAATTGTGTTACCATACGAATATCCTTGACTGATTTACATGCATTTATGTGCCAGACCACGCCCACGTGAATGTTTATTGGTTAATAGCGTCCATGTAGATTTAGGTACTAATCTCGACTATATTGGTTAGTGACAGGGACATGGTTGTTGAATTAATTCATTTTCAGTCCCTGTGGCCTTCAACAAGTGAGCTCCTAGGAAAATGTTATCATTATTAAACTCTTTATGACAATACATTACATATCTCCTAAATTCTTATTTTGAGGCTTCATCCTAATACAATGGCCAGAACTCATGGTTTACAGGCCATATTATGTCTATAAGTAGGCCTGTATGTTATTTATCTTTGTGTAGCATAACATTGATAAATCAGTCACTCATGCAAAATTAGCGATATTATAAACAATTACAAAGAATTAACCTGCAGTGGCGCATACTGGGAAAAAAGTTTATTTGTTGTCATAACTTAAAAAATAGAGTTGATTTGACTTCTCATTTAGTTCTGAGTCGGTATCACATACACATTTGAAGTAATAATGACTTTTCATTGACTTTGTGTTTATTTTACTAGAAGTTTTTGAGTTAAATTTGCCTTGGGGTTTACAGTGTACATGCTGTGTGGCAGAAATATTAACCTGTCAATTCCTTCATTTACCCACCAGAGGGAACTATTCCTTCTGCTCAGTGCTCAGTGTTTGATGTCAGAGGAAGAGTAGATCTGTAATGCTCCGGGTTGAAGTCCCTCCTTAAACACAGGTCTACGATCAGATCACACTCACCTCAATACTAATCTTAACCATTGAAACTGATCTTAGATCAGTGTGTAGGGAGCAATTCGAGCCTGATCTTTATCACTATTTCCAGCCCCATGTGCTCTACTGACCTTACCTGTCCACATGAATAGAAGGTCAGATATTATAACTCATTATGTGCCCTGGGTCTGAAATCATTTTGTAACCAGATGGAAATAGTGTGTATAGTGTGGGCAGCACTGAAAGGGGGTAATGGAGGGACAATGATAAAGATCAAACTTTCCTGTGTGTTTGGCAGTCCTACCTGTTTTCTCTTACTGTGTGTGTGTGCATTTTGTGCCTGTCTGTGTGTGCGTGTGTGTGTGTGTGTGTGTGTGTGTGTGTGTGTGTGTGTGTGTGTGTGTGTGTGTGTGTGTGTGTGTGCGCGTGTGTGCGTGTGTGTGCGTGTGTGTGTCTGTGTGTGTCTGTGTGTGTCTGCGTATGTCTGCGTGTGTGTGTGTGTGTGTGTGTGTGTGTGCGTGTGTGTGTGTGTGTGTGTATCTGCGTGTGTCTGCGTGTGTCTGCGTGTGTGTGTGCGTGTGTCTGCGTGTGTCTGCGTGTGTGTGTGTGTGTGTGTCTGTGTGTGTCTGCGTGTGTCTGCGTGTGTGTGTGTGTGTGCGTGTGTGTGTTTGTGTGTGTGTCTGCGTGTGTCTGCGCGCTCACGTGCATTTGCACAGCACAAACAGGGTGATTATAATCTGCTTGGTCACAGGTTTGGTAGATTAACAGAGCTGTGTAAAGTATTTTATTTATTTTTATTTAGCCTTTATTTAACTAGTCAGTTCAAACTTCTTAAGGATATGGAGCAGTATTTTCACATCCGGATGAAAAGTGTGCCCAAAGTAAACTGCCTGCTACTCAGGCCCAGAAGCTAGGATGTGCATATTATTAGTAGATTTGGATGGAAAACACTCTAAGTTTCTAAAACTGTTTGAATGATATCTGTGAGTATAACAGAACTTATTTGGCAAGCGAAACCCTGAGGACAAACAATCCAGGAATATTTTATTTTGAGGTCACTCTCTTTTCAATGGGTTTTCAATGAGAATCTAGAATTCTAAGGCAGTTGCAGATCCTATCGCTTCCACTAGATGTCAACAGTCTTTAGAAATTGGTTGATGTTTTTCTTTTGTGTACTGAAGAAGTAGGGCAGTTCAGAACGAGGGTCGGGTGAAGTGTACTGTTTGTTAGAGGCGCGCGACCTGAAAGCACGCTCCACTTTGTTTTCGTCCGGTATTGAACACAGTTTATCCCGTCTTAAATTTGATAGATTATTTACGTAAAAAAATCCCTAAAGTTGTATTAGGAAAGTTGTTTGAAATGTTTGGAACAAGTTTACAGGTAACTTTGCGCGAGTTGGAACCGTTATTTTTCTGGATCAAATGCGTCAAATAAATGGACATTTTGGATATATAACGACGGAATTAATCGAACAAAAGGACCATTTGTGATGTTTATGGGACATTTTGGAGTGCCAACAGAAAAATATCTTAATAGGTAAGGCATGAATTATATCACTATTTCTAAATATGAATGTCATGTATTTGTTTGGTGGGGTGCTATCCTCAGATAATCGCATGGTTTGCTTTTGCTGTAAAGCCTTTTTGAAATCTGATACGTTGGCTGGATTACAAGTGTAGCTTTAATTTGGTGTATTGCATGTGTGATTTCATGAAACTTTAATATTTATAGTAATTTAATTTGAATTTGGCGCTCTGCCATTTCACCGGATGTTGTCAAATCGATCCCGTTAACGGAATTTGATCCCTAAGAAGATAAGGACTAATTAATTAAGAACAAATTGTTATTTACAATGACAGCCTACCAAAGGCAAAAGGCCTCCTGCGGGGACGAGGGCTGGGATTAAAAATAAAATAAAACTATAGGACAAAACACATATCACGACAAGAGACACCACAACACTACATAAAGAGAGACCTAAGACAACAACATAGCATGGCAGCAACACATGACAACACAGCATGGTAGCAACACAACATGACAACAACATGGTAGCAACACAACATGGGAGCAGCACAACACATGGCACAAACATTATTGGGCACAGACAACAAGACAAGGGCAAGAAGGTAGAGACAACAAAACATCACGCGAAGCAGCCACAACTGTCAGTAAGAGTGTCCATGGTTGAGTCTTTGAATGAAGAGATGGAGATAAAACTATCCAGTTTGAGTGTTTTTTGTGGATCGTTCCATTCGCTAGCTGCAGCGACCTGAAAAGACGAGCGACCCAGGGATGTGTGTGCTTTGGGGACCTTTAACAGAATATGACTGGCAGAACGGGTGCTGTATGTGGAGGATGAGGGCTGCAGTAGGTATCTCAGATAGGGGGGAGTGAGGCCTAAGAGGGTTTTATAAATAAGCATCAACCAGTGGGTCTTGCGACAGGTATACAGAGATAACCAATTTACAGAGGAGTATAGAGTGCAGTGATGTGTCCTAAAGGAAGCATTGGTGGCAAATCTGATGGACGAATGGTAAAGAACATCAAGCCGCTCGAGAGCACCCTTTCCTGCCGATCTATAAATTACATCTCCGTAATCTAGCATGGGTAGGATGGTCATCTGAAGGTCAGGGTTAGTTTGGCAGATGCGGTGAAAGAGAAACGATTACGAAAGAGAAACCAAGTCTAGATTTAACCTTAGCCTGCAGCTTTGATAAGTGCTGAGAGAAACAGAAACAGAAGGAAGAAGGCACTGACAAAGATGGTAGCCTCGCTTCGCGTTCTTAGGAAACTATGCAGTATTTTGTTTCTTTATCTATTATTTCTAACATTGTTACCCCAGGTAATCTTAAGTGTTATTACATACATACATACATACATACATACATACATACATACATCCCGCGCTCAGGTCTGTTCAACGCTGGTCCGACCAATCTGATTCAAGACTGCTTTGATCACGTGGACTGGGATATGTTCCGCATTACGTCCAACAACAACATTGACGAATACGCTGATTCGGTGAGCGAGTTCATTAGAAAGTGCATCGGCGATGCTATACCCACAGCATCGATTAAAATATTCCCAAATCAGAAACCGTGGATTTATGGCAGCATTCGCACAACTGAAAGCGCAAACCACTGCTTTTAACCAGGCCAAGGTGACCGGAAACATGACCGAATACAGTGTAGCTATTCCCTCCGCAAGGCAATCAAACAAGCTAAGTGTCAGTATAGAGACAAAGTAGAGTCACAATTCAACGGCTCAGACACAAGAGGTATGTGGCAGGGTCTACAGTCAATCACAGATTACAAAAAGAAAACAAACCCCGTCGCGGACCAGGATGTCTTGCTCCCAGACAAATTAAACAACTTCTTTGTGCGCTTTGAGGACTATACAAAGACTGTGGGCTCTCATTCTCCGTGGCAAACGCGAGTAAAACATTTGAACGTGTTAACCCTCGCAAGGCTGCCGGCCTAGACATGCTTCAAGATGGCCAGCATTGTTCCTGTTCCCAAGAAAGCTAAGGTAACTGAACTAAATGATTATCGCCCCGTAGCACTCACTTCTGTCATCATGAAGGGCTTTGAGAGACTAGTCAAGGATCATATCACCTCCACCCTACCTGATACCCTAGACCCACTACAATTTACTTACCACACCAATAGGTCCACAGATGATGCAATCGCCATCACACTGCCCTATCCCATCTGGACAAGAGGAATACCTATATAAGAATGCTGTTCATTGACTACAGCTAAACATTCAACACCATGGTACCTTCTAAACTCATCATTAAGCTTGAGACCCTGGGTCTCCACCCCGCCCTGTGCAACTAGGTCCTGGACTTTCTGATGGTCCGCCCCCAGATGGTGAAGGTAGGAAACAACATCTCCACCCCGCTGATCCTCAACACTCGGGCCCCACAAGGGTGCGTTCTCAGCCCTCTCCTGTACTCCCTGTTCACCCACGACTGCATGGCCATGCACGCCTCCAACTCAATCATCAAGTTTGCTGACGACACTACAGTGCCAGGCTTGATTACCAACAATGATGAGACAGCCTGCAAGGAGGAGGTGAGGGCCCTCAGAATATGGTGTCAGGAAAATAACCTCTCACTCAACGTCAACAAAACAAAGGAGATGATCGTGGACTTCAGGGAACAGGATTTGTGTGTATAAGGTAGTTGTTGTCAACAAATTTGATTACTTGTTAGATATTACTGCACTGTCAGAACTAGAAGCACAAGCATTTCGCTACACTTGCATTAACATCTGCTAACCATGTGTATGTGACTAATCAAATGTCATTTGATTTGATTGATTTGAGAAGACCAGTGTACCTTCTAGCCCTACTCCCAAGTACTTGAATGAGGTGACTACCCTCAGAGTTAGTAATCACACCGGTGGGGAGAGGGGCATTCTTCTTACCAAACCACATTACCTTTGTTTTAGAGGTGTTCAGAACAAGGTTAAGGGCAGAGAAAGCTTGTTGGACACTAAGAAAGCTTTGTTGTAGAGCGTTTTAACACAAAATCCAGGAGGGGGCCAGCTGAGTATAACACTGTATCATCTGCATATAAATGGATAGAGAGAGCTTCCTGCTGCCTGAGCTATGTTGTTGATGTAAATTGAGAAGAGCGTGGGGCCTAGGTTCGAGCCTTGGGGTACTCCCTTGGTGACAGCAGATGTTCTGGCTTTACACACTGCACTCTTTGAGAGAGGTAGTTAGCAAACCAGGCCAAAGACCCTTCAGAGACACCAATACTCCTTAGCCGGCCCACGAGAATGGAATGGTCTACCTTATCAAAAGCTTTGGCCAAGTCAATAACAATAGTATCACAACATTGCTTAGAATCAAGGGCAATTGTGACATAATTTAAGACCTTTAAGGTTGCAGTGACACATCCGTAACCTGAGCAGAAACCAGATTGCATACAAGAGAGAATACTATAGACATCAAGAAAGCCAGTCAGTTGATTTATGACATGTTTTTCCACCACTTTTGATAAACAGGGCAAAATAGAGATAGGCCTATAACAGTTTGCATCAGCTTGATCTCCTCCTTTAAATAAAGGACAAACAGTGGCTGCCTTCCAAGCAATGGGAACCTCCCCAGAAAGGATGGACAGGTTAAAAAGGTTGGAGATAGGCTTGGCGATGATAGAGGCAGCAACCTTAAAGAAGAAAGGGCCTAAAACATCTGACCCAGATGTTTTTTTGGGGTCAAGTTCCTTTAACACCTTGGACTCAGTAAACAATGTTTTCTTTGCAGTGGGTGTGTGTCTGTGTTGTATATGCTCTAATTATTTTCTACTGTATGTATGTGTTTGAGTACACTGTATTTTAACAGAATGTGTATAATAGTGAGTGTTTGTGAATGTATGTGGATGTGAGCATATTGTGTGAATTAAATACAACGGTGTATGTGTCATGTCACCCTGAGGGGTATCCTAAGAAAAAGGTTTAAGGAGTGAGCGAAGTAACTTTGGTCAACTCTAAATTTAACCTATCATACAAAAGTGGCTCACCTTTTAGCCAGGTAAATTTCCTTCAGAACTATTCTGCTCCAGGGCAGGCTAACTCAGGGCTAACTCAACTGAATGAAATGTCTGAGCCAAGACCAATGAAATCAGATTCCCTCCCTCTTGCAAAGATTGCATTATCACCCCCTTCATCTGAGGAAGACAACTGATTAAATATTTTATTAATTACATGTTTTTTATCTTTAAAAAATTGCAATGTTAAAATACTGTATATCACATTACACATTTAGTAATGACAGAATGCGTTTTAAACTTCACACAATGTAACACTTTTGTATGACTTAATGAAATAATATATAGATGGGAGTGAGGAACATTTGTGCATTGATAAGCACACCAAAGATGCCATTAACGATGAGTAATAAAATAAAGACGGAACTTCTAAAACAATATTTCACACTATAGTCTGCTGAATTTGAAAGATATATTTTCTTTCATTTTGATTTCGGCACAAATGAAAATGTGTCACTGACCCACCCATGGATTTATGTTTCAGCGTCGTCTCAATAAAGAGTTCTGCATTCGACTAGCCATGTGTGACATGCATGTGCAAGTTACAAGCCTGCTCGAGTTAGCGAAAGGAGGACAGGTAATATCCACCATCGTAGTACAGATGAAGCCTGACCTGGAATGTGAAGCTTACTGAAGCTGGCTAGCTTTAGAAAACGTTGAGTAGATCTAGCTTGCTTCGTAGGATACCCCTCAGGGCTACAGGCCCCCAACCCCCCAAAAAATGTAAACATTTCATTTTATTTTCATTATTTTTTTAGGAACTCGAGGTCTCAACTTACTGCTAAGAGTTAGAATAGTAGAATCAAGAAGGTGCAACTTCTACATTTGGTAAAGCGTCAGTAGTTTTTCTCTTGTAATGTCAGTCACTGACAGTCACTCAATTAGACCATGTCACCTAAAGATGTTTTAATTGGTAAGTTAGTCTAGCCAGCTATCTACACCTTGTAGTAATCATTACCGGCACTGACCTCCAGGGAGCCCCCATAGATGTTGTTGGTCACTCTCACTCAGATATCACATGAGCATGGCATAAGTCATGGGACATTTTAGAATTAGCTTTCAAATTGCAAAATGTTCTCTCGGCCCCATGGAAAAATGAATAGAATTGCATGAAATGAGTTTTAAAAACTGCAAAATGTTCTGTCCTCCCCAAGGCAAAATGTGTAGAATTGCAGGAAATTCGCTTTGAAACGGCAAAATGTTCTGTCCGCCCCAAGGCTAAATTTTCTGTCTGCCCCAAGGCTAAATTTTCTGTCTGCCCCAAGGCTAAATTTTCTGTCTGCCCCAAGGCAAAATGTTCTGTCTGCTCCAAGGCAAAATGTTCTGTCTGCCCCAAGGCAAAATGTTCTGTCTGCCCCAAGGCAAAATGTTCTGTCTGCCCCAAGGCAAAATGTTCTGTCTGCCCCAAGGCAAAATGTTCTGTCCGCCCCAAGGCAAAATGTTCTGTCTGCCCCAAGGCACAATGAGTAGAATTGCAGGAAATGTGCTTTGAAACGGCAAAATGTTCTGTCCTCCCCAAGACACAATGAGTAGAATTGCATGAAATAACTCTCCGCTGTCAAGAGGGGGACCACTACATCTTTTTACCGCAAGGTGGGGGGCCACCAAACTAGGAATGGGCATTTGAAATGATTTCACTATTTAAATAATATCAATAATAAAGAATTGGGAAATTTAAATGGGCACTTTCTCGAGCGAGACAGAGAGTCGGTGCGCTGCACTCTGCTTCTTTCAGCAGAAGGGTGGGGGAGTGTTGAGAGAGGAGCAGTGGCCGGTGTGTGTGACAGTCTATGTGTGGCATGGAGGGAAAGAGAGAGAGGGAAAATAGCCATACCGACTCACACTAGTTAGACAAACTTGTTGCTACCATAGGTTATCTATCATACCATCTGATATTGCCTGTATTGACTGCATTAAATCGTTGTAAGCCAGCTAGCTAGTTAAAGTAGCAAGGCTAATTGAGGCTATTTTGCTGCACTTCCCGTCCTTGTCTACAACAACTTTAATGAAACAACAGCCTACCTGTTGGTTGATCATTGTAGCCTACTCCTCATTTAGCCAACTGAACTCCTGAATGTTTATTACATTTTGCATCAGTTAGACATCTCCCACTTCAGATGCTACACATGGAGCCTCTAACTGTTGCGCTGCTTTCATTGCCTGACAATAACAAAAAGCTACACGTGTGGAAAGTGTATCGGCTACCAGTGTGTCTTTTGTATGGGGTGCACTCATAAAAACTGTCGTTAAAATGTTGAATGTATCCCATGTAGGCTTTGCAGCAATGTCATATAGATGATTTCATTCCATTTAGTCAAAAATGAATACTCTCCCAAGTAATCTAATACTAACGTCCATTTGGATATTTGAATATTCAAATGAACGTGCCCATACCCCAGGCCAAATCTCTCTTAGGGTCCCCAAACAACCCTGGTGTCATCAGCTTCTCTAGTGTGTCCTTGAGAGAGAGCTTGTTTTTGTCTGTTTAGTATGTGTGTTTTAGAGAAAGCGTTGTCTCTTGTTTGTAGCTGAATGACAGGGCAAAATGTTGATTTCCGCCTAAATAGATATACCCAACCGTAATTATTTTTCATGAGATGGCCATAAACAATAAATGGTAATGTTGCATAGTTTTTAGAAAGATCTGTAAGTCACCTATCTGGTAAAACAATTGCTGAGGTGTGCTCATTTTGATTGCTGAGGTGTCCTCATTCTGATTGCTGAGGTGTCCTCATTCTGATTGCTGAGGTGTCCTCATTCTGATTGCTGAGGTGTGCTCATTCTGATTGCTGAGGTGTGCTCATTCTGATTGCTGAGGTGTGCTCATTCTGAGGACACGAGCTCAAGTTCATACTACAAATGTTATGAAAATATGAGAAATCATATAAGATTTCTTTCCTATTCAACAAAAGTGGGTATTAGGGCTTGAAATGATATAGTAACAATCAATTTATAAATTACGTACTATAAGATTTCACATTTCATATAACTTTTAAATAAGTATGATCATACTTAGCGACAGTACAATATTGGCACTATAACGGTGACAGATAATTTCTCCTTAACGTCCACTGAGTGTGCAGCGACACCAATGAGACCAAGGTACAGCGTGGTAGGCGTACATTTTGAATTTATTAAATGAACAACCCAAAAAACAAGAAATATAATGTCATAGACGTGTGAATAGGTGGCAGGGAAGTCAGGCGCAGGAGAGTCAAACGGAGTGTAAAATGGAGTCTTTTAATAAATGTCCAAGTAACATGCTCCATAACACGAATAAGAAAAATGAATATAAACAAATATGGGTACGAAGACCCGTCGCGCACCCATACAAATAAACACTACACTGACAATAAACAATCTCTGACAAAGACATGAGGGGAAACAGAGGGTTAAATACACAACAGGTAATTCTGTTACGGTGCGTGAATGAGGACCCAAAAGTGAATTAACTTAAACAGAGCTTCTTTAATAAGAAAACAAACGTAGGCTCAGATGGACCGGCAGGTTCCGACAGGACAGGACAAGGTTGCAGCAAACATGACGATAGTCTGGTTCAGGCATGAACAACACAAACAAGAATCCGACAAGGACAGGAACAAAAACAGAGAGAGATATAGAGGACTAATCAGAGGGAAAAAGGGAACAGGTGGGAAAAGGGGTGACGAGGTAGTTAGGAGGAGACAAGGAACAGCTGGGGGAAAGAGGGGGAGAAACGGTAACCTAAAACGACCAGCAGGGGGAGACAGGGTGAAGAGAAAGGACAGAAACAAGACACAACATGACAATACATGACAGTACCCCCCCACTCACCGAGCGCCTCCTGGCGCACTCGAGGAGGAAACCTGGCGGCAACGGAGGAAATCCTCGATCAGCGCACGGTCCAGCACGTCCCGAGAGGGAACCCAACTCCTCTCCTCAGGACCGTACCCCTCCCAATCTACTAGGTACTGATGACCACGGCCCCGAGGACGCATGTCCAAAATCCTACGGACCCTGTAGATGGGTGCGCCCTCGACAAGGATGGGGGGGGGGGGGAAGACGAGCGGGGGCGCGAAGAACGGGCTTGATACAGGAGACATGGAAGACCGGGTGGACGCGACGAAGGTATCGCGGAAGAAGAAGTCGAACTGCGACAGGATTAATGACCTGAGAAATACGGAACGGACCAATGAACCGCGGGGTCAACTTGCGAGAAGCCGTCTTAAGGGGAAGGTTCTGAGTGGAGAGCCAAACTCTCTGACCGCGACAATATCTAGGACTCTTAGTTCTACGCTTATTAGCAGCCCTCACAGTCTGCGCCCTATAACGGCAAAGTGCAGACCTGACCCTCTTCCAGGTGCGCTCGCAACGTTGGACAAAAGCCTGAGCGGAGGGGACGCTGGACTCGGCGAACTGAGATGAGAACAGCGGAGGCTGGTACCCGAGGCTACTCTGAAAAGGAGATAGCCCGGTCGCAGACGAAGGAAGCGAGTTGTGGGCGTATTCTGCCCAGGGGAGCTGTTCTGACCAAGACGCAGGGTTGCGAAAAGAAAGACTGCGTAAGATGCGACCAATAGTCTGATTGGCCCGTTCTGCTTGACCGTTAGACTGGGGGTGAAAGCCGGAAGAGAGACTGACGGAAGCCCCAATCAAACGGCAAAACTCCCTCCAAAATTGAGACGTGAATTGCGGACCTCTGTTCGAAACGACGTCTGACGGAAGGCCATGAATTCTGAAAACATTCTCGATTATGATTTGTGCCGTCTCTTTAGCAGAAGGAAGCTTAGCAAGGGGAATAAAATGAGCCGCCTTAGAGAACCTGTCGACAACCGTAAGAATAACAGTCTTCCCCGCTGACGAAGGCAGTCCGGTGACAAAATCTAAGGCGATGTGAGACCACGGTCGAGAGGGAATGGGAAGCGGCCTGAGACGGCCGGCAGGAGGGGAGTTACCGGACTTAGTCTGCGCGCAGACCGAACAAGCAGCCATGAAGCGACGCGTGTCATGCTCCCGGGTGGGCCACCAAAAACGCTGGCGAATGGAAGCAAGCGTACCCCGAACGCCAGGGTGGCCGGCTAACTTGGCAGAGTGAGCCCACTGAAGAACGGCCAGACGAGTAGGAACGGGAACGAAAAGAAGGTTCCTAGGACAAGCGCGCGGCGACGGAGTTTGAGTGAGTGCTTGCTTTACCTGCCTCTCAATTCCCCAGACAGTCAACCCGACAACATGCCCCTCAGGGAGAATCCCCTCGGGGTCAGTGGAGGCTACTGAAGAACTGAAGAGACGAGATAAAGCATCAGGCTTGGTGTTCTTAGAGCCCGGACGATAAGAAATCACGAACTCGAAACGAGCGAAAAACAGCGCCCAGCGCGCCTGACGCGCATTAAGTCGTTTGGCAGAACGGATGTACTCAAGGTTCCTATGGTCAGTCCAAACGACAAAAGGAACGGTCGCCCCCTCCAACCACTGTCGCCATTCGCCTAGGGCTAAGCGGATGGCGAGCAGTTCGCGGTTTCCCACATCATAGTTACGTTCCGACGGCGACAGGCGATGAGAAAAATACGCGCAAGGGTGGACCTTGTCGTCAGAGAGGGAGCGCTGAGAAAGAATGGCTCCCACGCCCACCTCTGACGCGTCAACCTCGACAACGAACTGTCTAGTGACGTCAGGTGTAACAAGGATAGGTGCGGATGTAAAACGATTCTTGAGGAGATCAAAAGCTCCCTGGGCGGAAACGGACCACTTAAAGCACGTCTTGACAGAAGTGAGGGCTGTGAGAGGGGCTGCCACCTGACCGAAATTACGGATGAAACGACGATAGAAGTTCGCGAAGCCGAGAAAGCGCTGCAGCTCGACGCGTGACCTAGGGACGGGCCAATCAATGACAGCTTGGACCTTAGCGGGATCCATCTTAATGCCTTCAGCGGAAATAACAGAACCGAGAAATGTGACGGAGGAGGCATGAAAAGAGCACTTCTCAGCCTTCACAAAAAGACAATTCTCTAAAAGGCGCTGGAGGACACGTCGAACGTGCTGAACATGAATCTGGAGTGACGGTGAAAAAATCAGGATATCGTCAAGGTAAACGAAAACAAAGATGTTCAGCATGTCTCTCAGGACATCATTGACTAATGCCTGAAAGACAGCTGGAGCGTTAGCGAGGCCGAAAGGAAGAACCCGGTATTCAAAGTGCCCTAACGGAGTGTTAAACGCCGTCTTCCACTCGTCCCCCTCCCTGATGCGCACGAGATGGTAAGCGTTACGAAGGTCCAACTTAGTGAAAAACCTGGCTCCCTGCAGGATCTCGAAGGCTGAAGACATAAGAGGAAGCGGATAACGATTCTTCACTGTTATGTCATTCAGCCCTCGATAATCTATGCAGGGGCGCAGGGACCCGTCCTTCTTCTTAACAAAAAAAAACCCCGCTCCGGCGGGAGAGGAGGAGGGGACTATGGTACCGGCGGCAAGAGCTACAGACAAATAATCTTCGAGAGCCTTACGTTCGGGAGCCGACAGAGAGTATAGTCTACCCCGGGGGGGAGTGGTTCCCGGAAGGAGATCAATACTACAATCATACGACCGGTGTGGAGGAAGAGAGGTGGCCCTGGACCGACTGAACACCGTGCGCAGATCGTGATATTCCTCCGGCACCCCTGTCAAATCACCAGGCTCCTCCTGTGAAGAAGAGACAGAGGAAACAGGAGGGATAGCAGACATTAAACATTTCACATGACAAGAGACGTTCCAGGAGAGGATAGAATTACTAGACCAATTAATGGAAGGATTATGACAAACTAGCCAGGGATGGCCCAAAACAACAGGTGTAAAAGGTGAACGAAAAATTAAAAAATAAATGGTTTCGCTATGATTACCAGAAACAGTGAGGGTTAAAGGTAGCGTCTCACGCTGAATCCTGGGGAGAGGACTACCATCCAGGGCGAACAAGGCCGTGGACTCCCTTAACTGTCTGAGAGGAATGTCATGTTCCCGAGCCCAGGTCTCGTCCATAAAACAGCCCTCCGCCCCAGAGTCTATTAAGGCACTGCAGGAAGCTGACGAACCGGTCCAGCGTAGATGGACCGACAAGGTAGTGCAGGATCTTGAAGGAGAGACAGGAGTAGTAGCGCTCACCAGTAGCCCTCCGCTTACTGATGAGCTCTGGCTTTTACTGGACATGAAGTGACAAAATGACCAGCAGAACCGCAATAGAGACAGAGGCGGTTGGTGATTCTCCGTTCCCTCTCCTTAGTCGAGATGCGGATACCTCCCAGCTGCATAGGCTCAGCACCCGAGCCGGCAGAGGAAGATGGTAGTGATGCGGAGAGGGGGGCAACGGAGAACGCGAGCTCCTTTCCACGAGCTCGGTGACGAAGATCAACCCGTCGCTCAATGCGAATAGCGAGTTCAATCAAGGAATCCACGCTGGAAGGAACCTCCCGGGAGAGAATCTCATCCTTTACCTCTGCGCGGAGACCCTCCAGAAAACGAGCGAGCAAAGCCGGCTCGTTCCAGCCACTGGAGGCAGCAAGAGTGCGAAACTCAATAGGATCGATTACCTTGACATAGGGAAGACAGGACCCTGGAAGCCTCCTCCCCAAAAACAGATCGATCAAAAACCCGTATCATCTCCTTTTTAAAGTCCTGATACTGGTTAGTACACTCAGCCCTTGCCTCCCAGATTGCCGTGCCCCACTCACGAGCCCGTCCAATAAGGAGAGATATGACGTAGGCGACACGAGCAGTGCTCCTGGAGTAAGTGTTGGGCTGGAGAGAAAACACAATATCACACTGGGTGAGGAACGAGCGGCATTCAGTGGGCTCCCCAGAGTAACACGGCGGGTTATTGATTCTGGGCTCCGGAGATTCGAAAGCCCTGGAAGTGGCCGGTGGATCGAGGCGGAGATGGTGAACCTGTTCTGTGAGGTTGGAGACTTGGGTGGCCAGGGTCTCAACGGCATGTCGAGCAGCAGACAATTCCTGCTTGTGTCTGCCTAGCATTGCTCCCTGGATCTCGACGGCTGAGTGGAGAGGATCCGAAGTCGCTGGGTCCATTCTTGGTCGGATTCTTCTGTTACGGTGCGTGAATGAGGACCCAAAAGCGAATTAACGTAAACAGAGCTTCTTTAATAAGAAAACAAACGTAGGCTCAGATGGACCGGCAGGTTCCGACAGGACAGGACAAGGTTGCAGCAAACATGACGATAGTCTGGTTCAGGCATGAACAACACAAACAAGAATCCGACAAGGACAGGAACAAAAACAGAGAGAGATATAGAGGACTAATCAGAGGGAAAAAGGGAACAGGTGGGAAAAGGGGTGACGAGGTAGTTAGGAGGAGACAAGGAACAGCTGGGGGAAAGAGGGGGAGAAACGGTAACCTAAAACGACCAGCAGGGGGAGACAGGGTGAAGAGAAAGGACAGAAACAAGACACAACATGACAATACATGACAAATTCATGGTATTGAAAACAGGTGTGTGGGAAGACAAGACAATGGAAAATGAAAAATGGATCGATGATGGCTAGAAGACCGGTGACGTCGACCGCCGAGCACCGCCCGAACAAGGAGAGGCAACGACTTCGGTAGTATCCCCCCCCCCCCCCCTTCTGACGCGCGGCTCTAGCCGCGCGTCGACACTGGCATCGGGGACGACCCGGAGGGCAAGGTGCAGGGCGATCCCGATGGAGACGGTGGAATTCTTTTAACATGGAAGGATCTAACATGTCCTCCACCGGAACCCAGCATCTCTCCTCCGGACCGTACCCCTCCCAGTCCAAGAGGTACTGAAGGCCTCTCGCCCGACGTGTCAAATTCAGAATGGATCGAACAGAGTACGCCGGATTGTACTCCATGTCTAGAGGAGGCGGAGGAACATCACGCACTTCAGCCTCCTGGAGCGGGCCAGCCACCACCGGCCTGAGGAGAGCAGGTGGAGGGGCAAGTTTTGGGTCGAGAGCCAGACACTGTCCCCTGGTGCGAACACCGGGGCCTCACTGCGGCGACGGTCTGCGCCAATTTTCTGGTGCCTTATGGCGCGCTGAAGGTGGACGTGGGCTGCCTCCCAGGTTTCCTCAGTGCGCCAAAACCAATTGTCCACCGCAGGAGCCTCAGTCTGACTTTGATGCCAAGGAGCCAGAACCGGCTGATACCCTAATACACATTGAAAAGGAGTAAGGTTAGTGGAGGAGTGACGTAGCGAGTTCTGTGCCATCTCTGCCCTGGGCACGAACTTCGCCCACTCCCCCGGCCGGTCCTGGCAATAGGACCGCAGAAACCTACCCACATCCTGGTTAACTCTCTCCACCTGCCCATTACTCTCGGGGAGAAAACCTGAGGTAAGACTAACCGAGATCCCCAGACGTTCCATGAACGCCTTCCAGACCCTTGATGTGAACTGGGGACCCCGATCAGACACTATATCCTCAGGCACCCCATAGTGCTGGAAAACGTGTGTAAACAGGGCCTCTGCAGTTTGTAAGGCCGTAGGGAGACCGGGCAAAGGGAGGAGACGACAGGACTTCGAAAACCGATCCACAACGAGCAGGATCGTGGTTTTACCCTGTGAAGGTGGAAGATCGGTTAGGAAATCCACCGACAGGTGCGACCACGGCCGTTGAGGAACGGGTAAAGGTTGTAGCTTACTTCTGGGCAGGTGTCTAGGAGCCTTGCACTGGGCGCACACCGAGCAGGAGAAAACATAAATCCTCACGTCCTTAGCTAAAGTGGGCCACCAGTACCTCCCATCAAGACAGCGCATCGTCCGACCTATCACAGGATGACCAGAGGAGGGTGACGTGTGAGCCCAATAGATCAATCGGTCGCGGACAGCAGACGGAAAGTACAGACGACCAGCTGGACACTCAGGGGGAGAGGGCTCTCCACGTGACGCCCGCTCAATGTCCGCATCCAGCTCCCACAATACTGCCGCAACCAAACACGAAGCTGGGAGTATGGGAGTAGGATCCATGTACCGCTCCTCTGTGTCATACAGCCTAGACAATGCGTCTGCCTTGACGTTCTGGGAGCCTGGTCTGTAAGAGAGTAAACACAAAACGAGTGAAAAACATGGCCCACCTTGCCTGGCGAGGATTCAGTCTCTTCGCCTGCCGGATGTACTCCAGATTGCGGTGGTCAGTCCAGATGAGAAAAGGGTGTTTAGCCCCCTCAAGCCAATGCCTCCACGCCTTCAAGGCTTTTACGACAGCTAACAGCTCCCGGTCCCCCACATCATAGTTTTGCTCCGTTGGGCTGAGCTTCTTCGAAAAGAAAGCACAGGGGCGAAGCTTCAGTGCCGTACCCGAACGCTGAGAGAGCAATGCTCCTATCCCAGCTTCGGATTTGTCCACCTCCACTATGAATGGCAAAGAGGGATCCGGATGAGCCAACACAGGTACTGAGGTAAACAGAGTCTTCAGGTGTCCAAAAGCCCCGTTCGCCTCAGCCGGCCACTGCAAGCGCACCGGGCCCCCCTTTAGCAGTGAGGTCATGGGAGCAGCAACCTGACCAAAACTCCTGGCAAACCCTAAAAAACGCTGCACCTCCTTTACCGTGGTTAGAGTCGGCCAATTACGCACGGCTGTAATGCGGTCGCTCTCCATTTCCACTCCTGAAGTGGTAATCCGATGCCCTAGGAAGGAGATGGATTGTTATTATTATAGATAATGCTCCAATAATGCTCATTATAGATAATGCTCCAACAGGCGACCAAGCACCCTGCGCACCAGGGACACATGCTCTTGCGCCTGTAGCGGAGTATATCAGAATATCATTGATATACACCACTGTACCCTGCCCGTGCAGGTCCCTGAAGATCTCATCTACAAATGACTGGAAGACTGATGGAGCATTCATCAACCCATATGGCATGACACGGTACTCATAATGACCTGAAGTGGTGCTAAATGCCGTCTTCCACTCATCACCCTTCCGAATCCGCACCTTTGTGTTGTGTATTTAACCCTCTGTTTCCCCTCATGTCTTTGTCAGAGATTGTTTATTGTCAGTGTAGTGTTTATTTGTATGGGTGCGCGACGGGTCTTCGTACCCATATTTGTTTATATTCATTTTTCTTATAAGTGTTATGGAGTATGTTACTTGGACATTTATTAAAAGACTCCATTTTACACTCCGTTTGACTCTCCTGCGCCTGACTTCCCTGCCACCTATACACACGTCTATGACAGAATCTCTGACAAAGACATGAGTGGAAACAGAGGGTTAAAAACACAACAGGTAATAGATGGGATTGAAAACAGGTGTGTGGGAAGACAAGACAAAACCAATGAAAAATGGATCGATGATGGCTAGAAGACAGGTGACGTCGACCGCCGAGCACCGCCCGAACAAGGAGAGGCAACGACTTTGGTAGAAGTCGTAACAGATAAATGACACGTAAAGTAATGTAGCGCTAAACCAGCAACTGACAAAAACAAGATCCCACAACAGAAAGTGGGAAAAGGGCTGCCCAAGTATGATCCCCAATCAGAGACAACGATAGACAGCTGCCTCTGATTGGGAACCATACTCGGCCAAAAACAAAGAAACAGACATCATAGAATGCCCACCCCACATCACCCTGACCTAACCAAATAGAGAAATAAAACGTCTCTCTAAGGTCAGGGCTTAGTGATTTTGTCCATCTGTGACCAAGAAAAAGTGGTCTTGGTTCAATTCTATGAAATTATTTTATAGTTTCCCATGTTGAGAGCTCTAAATCCGTCTGAGAATATCACAGCGAGATGAAACTAGTATGAAACTGCTCAAAGTACCCCCAAAAAGGGCTCTTACCATCTAAAAGGATATTATGTTTATGCGTGTGTACTGTAGCCTATATGTGACTATGTGCTTCATAGTGTGTGTGTTTGTGAGCCTGCGTCCCCGCCCTTCTCCTGCTCTGTGGAGCACATGTTGTGTGCTTGGCCAGCAGAGCGGAGGGGACGATTATGCAAGAGCCTGTATGGCTGCCAAGCCGTGTGTGAGTGAGTGTGTGTGTGTGAGTGTGTGCGCTTGCGTGTGTGTTGAGGGAGGAAACAGCAAAACAGGTAGCCGTCCAGCCAGAGGAATAAATATAACATCACTGGCTCTGGAGAGTGCATCTTAATTTACAAAACATTAACTATTGGGCTTTGTTATTATTGAGTTTGATCTTTGTTAGAAAGTACATTAAAGCTGTAACTATGAGATTGTATATACAGCACAATCAACAAACTACTCCTGAACTTGAATTAACTTTAATTGCATTTACTAATGTCACTCATAAAACATTCATAATCACTCACACAATAGATGATGGATATGTATGAGATTCAGTAAAGAAATCCCCTGGGAGGCTTCTCCTGCAGTGGTTCTGTAGTGTAGATTTGATGGTGGGGACAGTGTGTGATAGAGGGTAATAAACATCTGGATGTTGGTAGCACTTGAGACTGAGAAACCTCTTGATCGACCAAGAGTTAAAAAGATCCACCGATGAAGAAGAACATCTCATTTGATGGCAGCATCTGATTCTGTTCATGATTGCTGTCTGATTTCTGGGCAGCTGTGCACTGAGTGGGCTGTCTTTTGACACACACACACACACACACACACACGTGGGGCGCATCTTTGATCTGGGGGCCGTGTATATGCAACACATCACACATGATTCTTTAACCACTGAAATTTCCTCAAAAACATTTTACCCTCTATCTGACGGTACTGTTTTGTTCAGTTATATTTCATATGAAGAAAAAAACAAAAGGACAAGAGACAGCAGTATGGTGGAGGGGAGACGGTGCAGGGGATACGGTGGAGGGGATACGGTGGAGGGGAGACGGTGGAGGGGAGACGATGGATGGGAGACGGTGCAGGGGAGACGGTGCAGGGGAGACGGTGCAGGGGAGACGGTGGATGGGAGACGGTGCAGGGGAGACGGTGCAGGGGAGACGGTGGAGGGGAGACGGTGGAGGGGAGACGGTGCAGGGGAGACGGTGCAGGGGAGACGGTGGAGGGGAGACGGTGCAGGGGAGACGGTGGAGGGGAGACGGTGGAGGGGAGACGGTTGAAGGGAGACGGTGAAGGGGAGACGGTGAAGGGGAGACGGTGGAGGGGAGACGGTGGAGGGGAGACAGTTGAAGGGAGACGGTGGAAGGGAGACGGTGCAGGGCAGACGGTGGAGGGGAGACGGTGGAAGGCAGACGGTGGAAGGGAGACGGTGCAGGGCAGACGGTGGAGGGGAGACGGTGGAGGGAAGACGGTGGAGGGCAGACGGTGGAGGGGAGACGGTGGAGGGCAGTGCGGTGGAGGGGAGACGGTGGAGGGGAGACGGTGGAGGGGAGACAGTGCAGGGGATACGGTGGAGGGGAGACAGTGCAGGGGATACGGTGGAGGGGATACGGTGGAGGGGAGACGGTGGTGGGGAGACGATGGATGGGAGACGGTGCAGGGGAGACGATGGATGGGAGACGGTGCAGGGGAGACGGTGCAGGGGAGACGGTGGATGGGAGACGGTGCAGGGGAGACGGTGGAGGGGAGACGGTGGAGGGGAGACGGTGCAGGGGAGACGGTGCAGGGGAGACGGTGGAGGGGAGACGGTGCAGGGGAGACGGTGGAGGGGAGACGGTGGAGGGGAGACGGTGGAGGGGATACGGTGGAGGGGAGACGATGGATGGGAGACGGTGCAGGGGAGACGGTGCAGGGGAGACGGTGCAGGGGAGACGGTGGATGGGAGACGGTGCAGGGGAGACGGTGGAGGGGAGATGGTGGAAGGGAGACGGTGCAGGGGAGACAGTTGAAGGGAGACGGTGGAAGGGAGACGGTGCAGGGCAGACGGTGGAGGGGAGACGGTGGAAGGCAGACGGTGGAAGGGAGACGGTGCAGGGCAGACGGTGGAGGGGAGACGGTGGAGGGAAGACGGTGGAGGGCAGACGGTGGAGGGGAGACGGTGGAGGGCAGTGCGGTGGAGGGGAGACGGTGGAGGGGAGACGGTGGAGGGGAGACGGTGCAGGGGATACGGTGGAGGGGAGACAGTGCAGGGGATACGGTGGAGGGGATACGGTGGAGGGGAGACGGTGGAGGGGAGACGATGGATGGGAGACGGTGCAGGGGAGACGATGGATGGGAGACGGTGCAGGGGAGACGGTGCAGGGGAGACGGTGGATGGGAGACGGTGCAGGGGAGACGTTGGAGGGGAGACGGTGGAGGGGAGACGGTGCAGGGGAGACGGTGCAGGGGAGACGGTGCAGGGGAGACGGTGGAGGGGAGACGGTGGAGGGGATACGGTGGAGGGGAGACGGTGAAGGGGAGACGATGGATGGGAGACGGTGCAGGGGAGACGGTGCAGGGGAGACGGTGCAGGGGAGACGGTGGATGGGAGACGGTGCAGGGGAGACGGTGGAGGGGAGATGGTGGAAGGGAGACGGTGCAGGGGAGACGGTGAAGGGGAGACGGTGGAGGGGAGACGGTGCAGGGGAGACGGTGGAGGGGAGACGGTGGAGGGCAGACGGTGGAGGGGAGACGGTTGAAGGGAGACGGTGAAGGGGAGACGGTGGAGGGGAGACGGTGGAGGGGAGACGGTGGAGGGGAGACGGTGGAGGGGAGATGGTTGAAGGGAGACGGTGGAAGGGAGACGGTGCAGGGCAGACGGTGCAGGGCAGACGGTGCAGGGCAGACGGTGGAGGGCAGACGGTGGAGGGCAGACGGTGGAGGGCAGACGGTGGAAGGGAGACGGTGGAGGGGAGACGGTGGAGGGGAGACGGTGGAGGGGAGACGGTGGAGGGGAGACGGTGGAAGGGAGACGGTGGAGGGCAGACGGTGGAGTGGAGACTGTGGAGGGGAGACGGTGGAGGGGAGACGGTGGAGGGGAGACCTGACAGCATAGTGAAGCTGCATACAGATGATTTGCTGTAGAGATATTTAATAGCACTACAGAATGTACACTTACAAATGTGTGAACAGAGATAATCTGATGCCAGAATATTATTTAATCCATATGCACAACCATGCGAAACCATTTCAACAACCATGTCATTTCTCAATGCATACACACCCCCCCCCACATACACACACACACACACACACACACACACACACACAGACACACACAGACACCCCCCCCACACACACACACACACACGCACACACACACACACACACACACACACACAGTATATTGGGGAGATTTGGGTATTGCTTACATAACATATGGTTTGTATGTACAGTATTTGTGAGGCTTTATTATTCTTGCTTTTGTGTTTTTTTGTTGAGCAAAACTTTTTGTCAATGTCGCTGAGATAAGAGTTGCGTTGGAGGCGGGGAAACTGTGGAGCCAGCTGTACAGACCATTGCATGTTTCTGTTTGTGAGTCTTTTATTAAAGATTGTGAAACGATGTTGTCTTTTTGCAGATTTTCATTCAATCATGCAGAGCTGTTCTTTTTGGGGGCCTAAAATACATGTGTTCATATGGGCAGAATATTATCTGTAGGCAAAAATATATTTTTCTGGTAAAAGACTGACGTTTGGACTTTTCAGTTAAAACATACTGAAATGAAAACGTAGTTGTTTTAGAGACACTAAGTAACAACAGGATTCTCTTAATACTGGGCTCTCACCATTACTACCACCATTACCATTCACATTCAGTCAGCTTTGGTGTTGACATCAGTGAGCCTTCTGAATGAGGAGAGACACATTGGTAGTCCTAACTTCCCCGGTACTTCACAGCTTCCCTGGGAAACTTAAGGTATTGTATCCTCACGTGGATGAAAGAGTAGCGGAGGAAGGAGTTTGCTTCTGCTGCAATGTTGGCCTTAATATATATCGTGTTGCGTCGGTGCTTTGAGTAGTGAATATAGGCCCTGGCTACCAGGCTGACAGCAGAGCCCTGTTCTCTGTGTGTCCACCAGGAGGCAGTGTTCATGGGAAACGGGGAGCAGTACATCTGGAAGCCCCCAGAGGACAATGACATCATCACCTTGCACCCAGCGCCTATACCCCCGGGGGAGAATGGACAGGGATACACACCCACAGCCATGGAGGTGAGGGATATGTCTGTGTGTGTATGCATGTGGGTGGTGGAGTGGGCGGGATGAGGTAAGTGTGTCATGGGGAGATTTGTGTATTGCTTACGTAACATATGGTTTGTATGTACAGTAAATTTGTGTTAACTTAATGGTCAAATTGTGAAAGAGAGGTCCTGTTTACCCAGAGAGCTCCTCTTTGATTGGCTTTGCCGCCATAACACAGACCTTCCTGAGTCAAACTTGGTCCGGGGCCTGGTTTCTGGTTACACTGCTGGGTGGGATTACAGCCATGTGGAACCGCAACATGTGGGTGGAGCCGAGCCCTTAACTCTGACACGTCAGTCACACTATGGGACAAAGTGACATCCCATTTCTCATGTAGTGCACTACTTCTGGAGAGTTTCACTGTTGGCTTGGCTGCAGAAAAACAGGTTTGAGCCCCTGACTCCTTTTGCTGTGTGGCTGTGAGCAGAGCTTAAGGGGTTAAGTCTCTGCTGTTTGGCTCCTCATTTAGAATGTAGAGCTCAGACTACTACGCAGATTTCTCTCCCTCCCTCTTTTTCTGTCTTTCTCTCCCGCTCTCTCAATCACTCATTCTTTCACTCTCTTTGTTTTTGCCTCTCTGAGACAAATAGTAAGACAATCTCCTCTTTCTCTTCTCTTCCCCCTTAATCCCTCTTCCTCTTTATGATTTTATCTTTCTCTCTTTCTGAACTCCTAGTATACTCTGGAGTGTGTCAGTTGCACCCGTCAAAAGGTGTTCCACTCCTCTCCTCCTCCGTTCCTCTCTTCTCGTCCACTCCTTACTTGCCTTTTGTAGGCGCTGGCCTGCTCTCAACCAATCAGATCTCCCATACCGGGTCTTACCCACTAACGTACATAATGCACACAAACCATTCTAAATTCACTACTTATTTTGTGATATCTACAAAATAACAGAAATAAGATTTTGTTGCGAAGTTGATAATCCTGTCACACACAGAGAGCAGAAATATAAACGGTACTGTATCTTAGAGTAGACGAGGAGAAGGAGAAGAGGAGAATGAACAAAATAAAATATACAGTACAGGCTTCTTCAACAGCTGCAGTTTTGAAACCCCCATCGTCTTGTGACTTCCTTCCTCTGCTGCAAACACACACACACACAAATACACACACACACACAGACACGTAATGGCTGTACAGATCACACACACAGCGCAGGGCATGGTCTTTGTTTATTAAAAAAGATCATCACAGATTTGTGGGGGCAGGGTTTAAGTGTTGCTAGAGATCTGTTAGGAAGAGAGAGACACAGAGAGAGAGAGAGAGAGGGGGGGGGGGATTGTTGAATCTAATGAAAAAGGAACTGTTTATGTTCATCTGTATGAGTATGTGATAGTATCTCTAGAGTATAAAATATATACTTTGTAGATAGATACTCAGTGTCAGTTCCACCCCAACAGTTACCCCCTAAAGATCATTGTGCATTTTTGAAACTCCTAAAATCCCTTGGGGTCTGAGAGAGATAGTGACAGATGGAGTGACAGAAAGAGAGAGACAGAGAGCGACATGGAGAATGATAGATAAAGAGAGCTATTTGCTCATGAAGCATTTCTCAGGAGCAGTAGATCAGAGGTGCAGTCCGGGTGTGAACATGGAAGACAAACATGACCGTATCCCACAATCCTTTTGTGCACCTCTCTATGACCTATGAAACAGAAATGCCACAGAGGTCACAATGTCGCTTAGATGGAATGTCTCTGCAAGATTTTCCACAAGCCATTTGGTTGTAAGTAGCGAGTTTGCACACACATGTTATTATTTCTTATTGTTGTTGCCTTGTCCAGAAGGACCCTGTAAGTAAGTACTTGGTTGGATGTGTATACCATGTGTATCCTGTAGTAAATCATGGAACTAGATATGGTCCATTAATACTTGCCATGTGTATCCTGTAGTAAAACATGGAACTAGATATGGTCCATTAATACTTACCATGTGTATCCTGTAGTACTAATAAAACATGGAACTAGATATTGTCCATTAATACTTGCCATGTGAATCCTGTAGTAAAACATGGAAGTAGATATGGTCCATTAATACTTGCCATGTGTATCCTGTAATAAAACATGGAACTAGATATGGTCCATTAATACTTGCCATGTGTATCCTGTAGTAAAACATGGAACTAGATATGATCCATTAAAACTTGCCATGTGTATCCTGTAGTAAAACATGGAACTAGATATGATCCATTAGTACTTGCCATGTGTATCCTGTAGTAAAACATGGAACTAGATATGATCCATTAATACTTACCATGTGTATCCTGTAGTAAAACATGGAACTAGATATGATCCATTAATACTTACCATGTGTATCCTGTAGTAAAACATGGAACTAGATATGGTCCATTAATACTTGCTATGTGTATCCTGTAATAAAACATGGAACTAGATATGGTCCATTAGTACTTGCCATGTGTATCCTGTAGTACTAATAAAACATGGAACTAGATATGGTCCATTAATACTTGCCATGTGTATCCTGTAGTAAAACATGGAACTAGATATGGTCCATTAATACTTGCCATGTGTATCCTGTAATAAAACATGAAACTAGATATGGTCCATTAATACTTACCATGTGTATCCTGTAGTACTAATAAAACATGGAACTAGATATGATCCATTAATACTTACCATGTGTATCCTGTAGTAAAACATGGAACTAGATATTATCCATTAATACTTACCATGTGTATCCTGTAGTAAAACATGGAACTAGATATGGTCCATTAATACTTGCTATGTGTGTCCTGTAATAAAACATGGAACTAGATATGGTCCATTAATACTTGCCATGTGTATCCTGTAGTACTTATAAAACATGGAACTAGATATGGACCATTAGTACTTGCCATGTGTATTCTGTAGTAAAACATGGAACTAGATATGGTCCATTAATACTTGCCATGTGTATCCTGTAATAAAACATGGAACTAGATATGGTCCATTTATACTTGCATGTGTATCCTGTAGTAAAACATGGAACTAGTTTTGATCCATTAATACTTGCCATGTGTATCCTGTAGTAAAACATGGAACTAGATATGGTCCATTAATACTTGCCATGTGTATCCTGTAGTACTAATAAAACATGGAACTAGATATGGTCCATTAATACTTGCCATATGTATCCTGTAATAAAACATGGAACTAGATATGATCCATTAGTACTTGCCATGTGTATCCTGTAGTAAAACATGGAACTAGATATGATCCATTGATACTTGCCATGTGTATCCTGTAGTACTAATAAAACATGGAACTAGATATGGTCCATTAGTACTTGCCATGTGTATCCTGTAATAAAACATGGAACTAGATATGATCCATTAGTACTTGCCATGTGTATCCTGTAGTAAAACATGGAACTAGATATGGTCCATTAATACTTGCCATGTGTATCCTGTAGTACTAATGAAACATGGAACTAGATATGGTCCATTAATACTTGCCATGTGTATCCTGTAGTAAAACATGGAACTAGATATGATCCATTAATACTTGCCATGTGTATCCTGTAATAAAACATGGAACTAGATATGGTCCATTAGTACTTGCCATGTGTATCCTGTAATAAAACATGGAACTAGATATGGTCCATTAGTACTTGCCATGTGTATCCTGTAGTAAAACATGGAACTAGATATGATCCATTAAAACTTGCCATGTGTATCCTGTAGTAAAACATGAAACTAGATATGATCCATTAGTACTTGCCATGTGTATCCTGTAATAAATCATGGAACTAGATATGATCCATTAATACTTGCCATGTGTATCCTGTAGTAAAACATGGAACTAGATATGATCCATTAATACTTACCATGTGTATCCTGTAGTAAAACATGGAACTAGATATGGTCCATGAATACTTGCCATGTGTATCCTGTAGTACTTATAAAACATGGAACTAGATATGGTCCATTGGTACTTGCCATGTGTATCCTGTAGTAAAACATGGAACTAGATATGGTCCATTAGTACTTGCCATGTGTATCCTGTAGTACTAATAAAACATGGAACTAGATATGATCCATTAATACGTACCATGTGTATCCTGTAGTAAAACATGGAACTAGATATGATCCATTAATACTTGCCATGTGTATCCTGTAATAAAACATGGAACTAGATATTGTCCATTAATACTTGCCATGTGTATCCTGTTGTAAAACATGGAACTAGATATGGTCCATTAATACTTGCCATGTGTATCCTGTAATAAAACATGGAACTAGATATGGTCCATTAATACTTGCCATATGTATCCTGTAGTAAAACATGGAACTAGATATGGTCCATTAGTACTTGCCATGTGTATCCTGTAGTAAAACATGGAACTAGATATGATCCATTAATACTTGCCATGTGTATCCTGTTATAAATCATGGAACTAGATATGTTCCATTAGTACTTGCCATGTGTATCCTGTAGTAAAACATGGAACTAGATATGATCCATTAATACTTGCCATGTGTATCCTGTAGTACTAATAAAACATGGAACTAGATATGGTCCATTAGTACTTGCCATGTGTATCCTGTAATAAAACATGGAACTATATATTATCCATTAGTACTTGCCATGTGTATCCTGTAGTAAAACATGGAACTAGATATGGTCCATTAATACTTGCCATGTGTATCCTGTAGTACTAATGAAACATGGAACTAGATATGGTCCATTAATACTTGCCATGTGTATCCTGTAGTAAAACATGGAACTAGATATGATCCATTAATACCTGCCATGTGTATCCTGTAATAAAACATGGAACTAGATATGATCCATTAGTACTTGCCATGTGTATCCTGTAATAAAACATGGAACTAGATATGGTCCATTAGTACTTGCCATGTGTATCCTGTAGTACTAATAAAACATGGAACTAGATATGGTCCATTAATACTTGCCATATGTATCCTGTAGTAAAACATGGAACTAGATATGATCCATTAAAACTTGCCATGTGTATCCTGTAGTAAAACATGGAACTAGATATGATCCATTAGTACTTGCCATGTGTATCCTGTAGTAAAACATGGAACTAGATATGGTCCATTAATACTTGCCATGTGTATCCTGTAATAAAACATGAAACTAGATATGGTCCATTAATACTTACCATGTGTATCCTGTAGTACTAATAAATCATGGAACTAGATATGATCCATTAATACTTGCCATGTGTATCCTGTAGTAAAACATGGAACTAGATATGATCCATTAATACTTACCATGTGTATCCTGTAGTAAAACATGGAACTAGATATGGTCCATTAATACTTGCCATGTGAAACCTGTAATAAAACATGGAACTAGATATGGTCCATTAATACTTACCATGTGTATCCTGTAGTACTAATAAAACATGGAACTAGATATGATCCATTAATACTTACCATGTGTATCCTGTAGTAAAACATGGAACTAGATATGATCCATTAATACTTACCATGTGTATCCTGTAGTAAAACATGGAACTAGATATGGTCCATTAATACTTGCTATGTGTGTCCTGTAATAAAACATGGAACTAGATATGGTCCATTAATACTTGCCATGTGTATCCTGTAGTACTTATAAAACATGGAACTAGATATGGACCATTAGTACTTGCCATGTGTATCCTGTAGTAAAACATGGAACTAGATATGGTCCATTTATACTTGCATGTGTATCCTGTAGTAAAACATGGAACTAGTTTTGATCCATTAATACTTGCCATGTGTATCCTGTAGTAAAACATGGAACTAGATATGGTCCATTAATACTTGCCATGTGTATCCTGTAGTACTAATAAAACATGGAACTAGATATGGTCCATTAATACTTGCCATATGTATCCTGTAATAAAACATGGAACTAGATATGATCCATTAGTACTTGCCATGTGTATCCTGTAGTAAAACATGGAACTAGATATGATCCATTGATACTTGCCATGTGTATCCTGTAGTACTAATAAAACATGGAACTAGATATGGTCCATTAGTACTTGCCATGTGTATCCTGTAATAAAACATGGAACTAGATATGATCCATTAGTACTTGCCATGTGTATCCTGTAGTAAAACATGGAACTAGATATGGTCCATTAATACTTGCCATGTGTATCCTGTAGTACTAATGAAACATGGAACTAGATATGGTCCATTAATACTTGCCATGTGTATCCTGTAGTAAAACATGGAACTAGATATGATCCATTAATACTTGCCATGTGTATCCTGTAATAAAACATGGAACTAGATATGGTCCATTAGTACTTGCCATGTGTATCCTGTAATAAAACATGGAACTAGATATGGTCCATTAGTACTTGCCATGTGTATCCTGTAGTAAAACATGGAACTAGATATGATCCATTAAAACTTGCCATGTGTATCCTGTAGTAAAACATGAAACTAGATATGATCCATTAGTACTTGCCATGTGTATCCTGTAATAAATCATGGAACTAGATATGATCCATTAATACTTGCCATGTGTATCCTGTAGTAAAACATGGAACTAGATATGATCCATTAATACTTACCATGTGTATCCTGTAGTAAAACATGGAACTAGATATGGTCCATTAATACTTGCCATGTGTATCCTGTAGTACTTATAAAACATGGAACTAGATATGGTCCATTGGTACTTGCCATGTGTATCCTGTAGTAAAACATGGAACTAGATATGGTCCATTAGTACTTGCCATGTGTATCCTGTAGTACTAATAAAACATGGAACTAGATATGATCCATTAATACGTACCATGTGTATCCTGTAGTAAAACATGGAACTAGATATGGTCCATTAATACTTGCCATGTGTATCCTGTAATAAAACATGGAACTAGATATGGTCCATTAATACTTGCCATATGTATCCTGTAGTAAAACATGGAACTAGATATGGTCCATTAGTACTTGCCATGTGTATCCTGTAGTAAAACATGGAACTAGATATGATCCATTAATACTTGCCATGTGTATCCTGTTATAAATCATGGAACTAGATATGTTCCATTAGTACTTGCCATGTGTATCCTGTAGTAAAACATGGAACTAGATATGATCCATTAATACTTGCCATGTGTATCCTGTAGTACTAATAAAACATGGAACTAGATATGGTCCATTAGTACTTGCCATGTGTATCCTGTAATAAAACATGGAACTATATATTATCCATTAGTACTTGCCATGTGTATCCTGTAGTAAAACATGGAACTAGATATGGTCCATTAATACTTGCCATGTGTATCCTGTAGTACTAATGAAACATGGAACTAGATATGGTCCATTAATACTTGCCATGTGTATCCTGTAGTAAAACATGGAACTAGATATGATCCATTAATACCTGCCATGTGTATCCTGTAATAAAACATGGAACTAGATATGATCCATTAGTACTTGCCATGTGTATCCTGTAATAAAACATGGAACTAGATATGGTCCATTAGTACTTGCCATGTGTATCCTGTAGTACTAATAAAACATGGAACTAGATATGGTCCATTAATACTTGCCATATGTATCCTGTAGTAAAACATGGAACTAGATATGATCCATTAAAACTTGCCATGTGTATCCTGTAGTAAAACATGGAACTAGATATTATCCATTAGTACTTGCCATGTGTATCCTGTAGTAAAACATGGAACTAGATATGGTCCATTAATACTTGCCATGTGTATCCTGTAATAAAACATGAAACTAGATATGGTCCATTAATACTTACCATGTGTATCCTGTAGTACTAATAAATCATGGAACTAGATATGATCCATTAATACTTGCCATGTGTATCCTGTAGTAAAACATGGAACTAGATATGATCCATTAATACTTACCATGTGTATCCTGTAGTAAAACATGGAACTAGATATGGTCCATTAATACTTGCCATGTGAAACCTGTAATAAAACATGGAACTAGATATGGTCCATTAATACTTACCATGTGTATCCTGTAGTACTAATAAAACATGGAACTAGATATGATCCATTAATACTTACCATGTGTATCCTGTAGTAAAACATGGAACTAGATATGATCCATTAATACTTACCATGTGTATCCTGTAGTAAAACATGGAACTAGATATGGTCCATTAATACTTGCTATGTGTGTCCTGTAATAAAACATGGAACTAGATATGGTCCATTAATACTTGCCATGTGTATCCTGTAGTACTTATAAAACATGGAACTAGATATGGTCCATTGGTACTTGCCATGTGTATCCTGTAGTAAAACATGGAACTAGATATGGTCCATTAGTACTTGCCATGTGTATCCTGTAGTACTAATAAAACATGGAAATAGATATGGTCCATTAGTACTTGCCATGTGTTTCCTGTAGTAAAACATGGAACTAGATATGGTCCATTAATACTTGCCATGTGTATCCTGTAATAAAACATGGAACTAGATATGGTCCATTAATACTTGCCATGTGTATCCTGTAGTAAAACATGGAACAAGATATGATCCATTAAAACTTGCCATGTGTATCCTGTAGTAAAACATGGAACTAGATATGATCCATTAGTACTTGCCATGTGTATCCTGTAATAAAACATGGAACTATATATGATCCATTAATACTTACCATGTGTATCCTGTAGTAAAACATGGAACTAGATATGATCCATTAATACTTACCATGTGTATCCTGTAGTAAAACATGGAACTAGATATGGTCCATTAATACTTGCTATGTGTATCCTGTAATAAAACATGGAACTAGATATGGTCCATTAGTACTTGCCATGTGTATCCTGTAATACTAATAAAACATGGAACTAGATATGGTCCATTAATACTTGCCATGTGTATCCTGTAGTAAAACATGGAACTAGATATGGTCCATTAATACTTGCCATGTGTATCCTGTAATAAAACATGAAACTAGATATGGTCCATTAATACTTACCATGTGTATCCTGTAGTACTAATAAAACATGGAACTAGATATGATCCATTAATACTTACCATGTGTATCCTGTAGTAAAACATGGAACTAGATATTATCCATTAATTCTTACCATGTGTATCCTGTAGTAAAACATGGAACTTGATATGGTCCATTAATACTTGCTATGTGTGTCCTGTAATAAAACATGGAACTAGATATGGTCCATTAATACTTGCCATGTGTATCCTGTAGTACTTATAAAACATGGAACTAGATATGGTCCATTAGTACTTGCCATGTGTATCCTGTAGTAAAACATGGAACTAGATATGGTCCATTAATACTTGCCATGTGTATCCTGTAATAAAACATGGAACTAGATATGGTCCATTTATACTTGCATGTGTATCCTGTAGTAAAACATGGAACTAGTTTTGATCCATTAATACTTGCCATGTGTATCCTGTAGTAAAACATGGAACTAGATATGGTCCATTAATACTTGCCATGTGTATCCTGTAGTACTAATAAAACATGGAACTAGATATGGTCCATTAATACTTGCCATATGTATCCTGTAATAAAACATGGAACTAGATATGATCCATTAATACTTGCCATGTGTATCCTGTAGTACTAATAAAACATGGAACTAGATATGGTCCATTAATACTTGCCATGTGTATCCTGTAGTAAAACATGGAACTAGATATGGTCCATTAGAACTTGCCATGTGTATCATGTAGTACTAATAAAACATGGAACTAGATATGGTCCATTAATACTTGCCATGTGTATCCTGTAATAAAACATGGAACTAGATATGGTCCATTAATTCTTGCCATGTGTATCCTGTAATAAAACATGGAACTAGATATGGTCCATTAATACTTGCCATGTGTATCCTGTAATAAAACATGGAACTAGATATGGTCCATTAATTCTTGCCATGTGTATCCTGTAATAAAACATGGAACTAGATATGGTCCATTAATACTTGCCATGTGTATTCTGTAGTACTAATAAAACATGGAACTAGATATGGTCCATTAATACCTGCCATGTGTATTCTGTAGTACTAATAAAACATGGAACTAGATATGGTCCATTAATACTTGCCATGTGTATCCTGTAGTACTATTAAAACATGGACCTAGATATGGTCAATTACAGTGCCTTGCGAAAGTATTCGGCCCCCTTGAACTTTGCGACCTTTTGCCACATTTCAGGCTTCAAACATAAAGATATAAAACTGTATTTTTTTGTGAAGAATCAACAACAAGTGGGACACAATCGTGAAGTGGAACGACATTTATTGGATATTTCAAACTTTTTTAACAAATCAAAAACTGAAAAATTGGGCGTGCAAAATTATTCAGCCCCCTTAAGTTAATACTTTGTAGCGCCACCTTTTGCTGCGATTACAGCTGTAAGTCGCTTGGGGTATGTCTCTATCAGTTTTGCACATCGAGAGACTGAAATTTTTTCCCATTCCTCCTTGCAAAACAGCTCGAGCTCAGTGAGGTTGGATGGAGAGCATTTGTGAACAGCAGTTTTCAGTTCTTTCCACAGATTCTCGATTGGATTCAGGTCTGGACTTTGACTTGGCCATTCTAACACCTGGATATGTTTATTTTTGAACCATTCCATTGTAGATGTTGCTTTATGTTTTGGATCATTGTCTTGTTGGAAGACAAATCTCCGTCCCAGTCTAAGGTCTTTTGCAGACTCCATCAGGTTTTCTTCCAGAATGGTCCTGTATTTGGCTCCATCCATCTTCCCATCAATTTTAACCATCTTCCCTGTCCCTGCTGAAGAAAAGCAGGACCAAACCATGATGCTGCCACCACCATGTTTGACAGTGGGGATGGTGTGTTCAGAGTGATCAGCTGTGTTGCTTTTACGCCAAACATAACATTTTGCATTGTTGCCAAAGAGTTCAATTTTGGTTTCATCTGACCAGAGCACCTTCTTCCACATGTTTGGTGTGTCTCCCAGGTGGCTTGTGGCAAACTTTAAACGACACTTTTTATGGATATCTTTAAGAAATGGCTTTCTTCTTGCCACTCTTCCATAAAGGCCAGATTTGTGCAATATACGACTGATTGTTGTCCTATGGACAGAGTCTCCCACCTCAGCTGTAGATCTCTGCAGTTCATCCAGAGTGATCATGGGCCTCTTGGCTGCATCTCTGATCAGTCTTCTCCTTGTATGAGCTGAAAGTTTAGAGGGACGGCCAGGTCTTGGTAGATTTGCAGTGTTCTGATACTCCTTCCATTTCAATATTATCGCTTGCACAGTGCTCCTTGGGATGTTTAAAGCTTGGGAAATCTTTTTGTATCCAAATCCGGCTTTAAACTTCTTCACAACAGTATCTCGGACCTGCCTGGTGTGTTCCTTGTTCTTCATGATGCTCTCTGCGCTTTTAACGGACCTCTGAGACTATCACAGTGCAGGTGCATTTATACGGAGACTTGATTACACACAGGTGGATTGTATTTATCATCATTAGTCATTTAGGTCAACATTGGATCATTCAGAGATCCTCACTGAACTTCTGGAGAGAGTTTGCTGCACTGAAAGTAAAGGGGCTGAATAATTTTGCACGCCCAATTTTTCAGTTTTTGATTTGTTAAAAAAGTTTGAAATATCCAATAAATGTCATTCCACTTCATGATTGTGTCCCACTTGTTGTTGATTCTTCACAAAAAAATACAGCTTTATATCTTTATATTTGAATCCTGAAATGTGGCAAAAGGTCGCAAAGTTCAAGGGGGCCGAATACTTTCGCAAGGCACTGTAAATCTTGCCCTGTGAAAAGCATTTTTTACACACGTTGCTTCTTGAAAATCGGATGTGTCATAAATTCATCGGAAAACATGGTTTGGCCTGTCCCGGGTGGCGCAGTGGTTAAGAGCGTTGTACTGCAGTGCCAGCTGTGCCACCAGAGACTCTGGGTTCGTGCCCAGGTTCTGTCGTAACCGGCCGCGACCGGGAGGTCAGTGGGGCGACGCACAATTGGCCTAGCGTCGTCCGGGTTAGGGAGGGTTTGGCCGGTAGGGAAATCCTTGTCTCATCGCGCACCAGTGACTCCTGTGGCGGGCCGGGCTCAGTGCACGCTAACCACGCTAACCAAGGTTGCCAGGTGCACCGTGTTTCAAATTGGTGCGGCTGGCTTCCGGGTTGGATGGCGCTGTGTTAAGAAGCAGTTCGGCTTGGTTGGGTTGTGTATCGGAGGACGCATGACTTTCAACCTTCGTCTCTCCCGAGCCCGTACGGGAGTTGTAGCGATGAGACAAGATAGTAGCTACTAAACAATTGGATACCACAAAATTGGGGAGAAAAAGGGGTAAAATTTAAACAAACAAACAAACAAACAAAAAACAACATGGTTTAGTGGTTTGGCTGTTATCCCTGACACACACCATTCTATTTTCTCCACTACTTGTTTGGGCTGACTGTGGTGAAATGTAACTGGTTTATCCAGTGGTTAGGTAACTCTGCCACACAGCCCAGCCAGAACACACAGCAGGCTGATAACACAGTTTACTCTGCCTGAGCAAAATGGGTCAGGTTACTGCACTGTTTCAACACACACACACACACACACACACACACGCACACACACAGTTCAATGTTTGCACGTACACATATTGTACACAGACACTCACAGACACATTTATACAGTCATGAGGGCAATAAAAACCACTCACTATATCATCAAAGGCCTCACAGGTCTACTGTTCTTGACATATGCTACAGTACATATACTGTAATATAAATATAAATAAAGTACTGTGTCATGACACATTACAATACCGTAACATTGACTTATACTGTAAAAAAGCAAATGCTACTGTAAATGGAATTAATTTATAAATGGATGAATGAATACAATTTGTTTTCACAGTATTTCTACTTCAATTTCAAGGGATTACCTGCTATGTAAAGTGTTTGCAAACATTAAAGCATATTAATGAATATTTGGTGTTTTATACACTATATATACAGTGCCTTGCGAAAGTATTCGGCCCCCTTGAACTTTGCGACCTGTTGCCACATTTCAGGCTTCATTCTTCACAAAAAAATACAGTTTTATGTCTTTATGTTTGAAGCCTGAAATGTGGCAAAAGCTCGCAAAGTTCAAGGGGGCCGAATACTTTCGCAAGGCACTGTACTTAAAAGAATGTTTGACTCCCCTTCAAATTCGTGGATTCGGCTATTTCAGCCAAACCCGTTGCTGACAGGTGTATACAATAGAGCACGCAGCCTTGCAATCTCCATAGATAAGCATTGGCCTTACTGAAAAGCTCAGTGACTTTTAATGTGAACCGTCATGGAATGTCACCTTTCCAACAAGTCAGTTCGTCAAATTTCTGCACTGCTAGAGCTGCCCCGGTCAACTGTTAGATCTGCCCCGGTCAACTGTTAGAGCTGCCCCGGTCAACTGTTAGAGCTGCCACGGTCAACTGTTAGAGCTGCCCCGTCAACTGCTAGAGCTGCCCCGGTCAACTGCTGGAGCTGCCCCGGACAACTGCTAGAGCTGCCCCGGACAACTGCTAGAGCTGCCCCGGTCAACTGCTAGAGCTGCCCCGGTCAACTGTTAGAGCTGCCACGGTCAACTGTTAGAGCTGCCCTGTCAACTGCTAGAGCTGCCCCGGTCAACTGCTGGAGCTGCCCCGGACAACTGCTAGAGCTGCCCCGGTCAACTGCTAGAGCTGCCCCGGTCAACTGCTAGAGCTGCCCCGGTCAACTGTTAGAGCTGCCCCGGTCAACTGTTAGAGCTGCCCCGGTCAACTGTTAGAGCTGCCCCGTCAACTGCTAGAGCTGCCCCGGTCAACTGCTGGAGCTGCCCCGGTCAACTGTTGGAGCTGCCCCGGTCAACTGTTAGAGCTGCCCCGGTCAATTGTAAGTGCTGTTATTGTGAAGTGGAAATGTCTAGGATCAACAACAGCTCAGCCACGAAGTGGTAGGCCACACAAGCTCACAGAACGGGACCACCAAGTGCTCACTACCAAGTTGCAACACTCACTACCAAGTTCCAAACTGCCTCTGGAAGCAACATTAGCGCAATAACTGTAAGTCGTGAGCTTCATGAAATGGGTTTTTGATGGCCGAGCATCCGCACACAAGCCTAAGATCACCATGCGCAATGCCAAGCGCCAGCTGGAGTGGTGTAAAGCTCGCTGCTATTGGACTCTGGAGCTGTGGAAACACGTTCTCTGGAGTGAGGAATCACGCTTCACCATCTGGCAGTCCGACAGACAAATTTTGGTTTGGCAGAAGCCAAGAGAACGCTATCTTCCCAAATGCATAGTGCCAACTGTAAAGTTTGGTGGAGGAATAGCAAAGGCTTCGAAACTGGCAGCGTCTCAACAGCAAAACATACCATATGTAACGTCCGTCGTTAAATGAAGACCAAGGTGCAGCGTACATTTTATTTTAAATGTTCCACCAAAATCAACAAACAACTCAACGAACGTAAAGCTAGGAGTGCAACACATGCAACACACAAAGACAAGATCCCACAACAGAAGGTGGGAAAAAGGGCTGCCTAAGTATGATCCCCAATCAGAGACAACGATAGACAGCTGCCTCTGATTGGGAACCATACTCGGCCAACAAAGAAATATAAAATAGATTTCCCACCCTAGTCACACCCTGACCTACCAAGTAGAGAATGTAAAGGATCTCTAAGGTCAGGGAGTGACACCATAAGGATATGCCAAAAATCTTAAACATTTATGTAATGAACACGAGGGAGACAGAGAGCTGGTTTCAAGCGCAAGGCACAGCAGGTGTTTAATGTAAAAGACCACAGGAGGAGGCAGATAGCTGGGTACAGCCTGCAACTGTACAGGCAGGGATAAGGCTAGTAATGTCGTCCGGGAGATCAGGCAATGGGTTGATAACAGGAAATCCTGTTAATGTACAGACAGGGAATAGGCAAAAGGCGTCATTAGTGAGGCAGGCATACACGGGAGGAGTAAATTACAGGAAAATCAGAGCTCCAAATAGAAGTGTCAAAAACAAACAATATCTGCAAAGAACTGAACTAAATAGTGTGTGAAAAGGAGGTCGTAGAGTTCGTCGATTCGTTCCTCCTGTCGGGCTAGACGTAGCTGCAGCTCCGCTGAATCCATCTGTTGTTTTTGGGTGGGGTATTCTGTAATGAACACGAGGGAAACAGAGAGCTGGTTTCAAGCGCAGGGCGCAGCAGGTGTTTAGTGTAGAGGACCACAGGAGGCAGGTAGCTGGGACCAGGGGCAGGCAGCAGGTCATACACAGGGGGTCCAAAAAGGCAACAGTACAGCCAGAGAAAGGGCTAGTAACGTCACCTGGGAGATCAGGCAATAGGTTGATAACAGGAAATCCGACAGGGTAAGGTGCAGGCAGAGAATAGGCAAAAGGCGTCGTTAGTGAGGTAGGCAAAAACTATCATACACAGGAGGAGTACATTACGGAAGAACCAGAGCTCTGAATAGAAGTGTGTCAAAAACAAACAATACCTCACAGTGATGGGGTGCAAAGAACTGGACTACATAGTATGTGATAATGACATACAGGTGTGTGATCAGAATTTGGGTGACTCAGATCTGGAGAGTGAGCTGGTTCATGGGATCTATGTGTTTGAGAGTGTGAGCTGGAAAGTGAGCTGCATTCAGGGGATCTACGAGTATGAGAGTGTGAGTTGGAAGCAGATGATACAATTTAAGGTTTATGGTCAATCTATTTGGTTTTTCCAAAATTCATTACAGTTTAAAATGTTCAATAAGTTCAAATTCAGTCCATCATTCATTTAAAATTCCAAATAATAAACAATTCAAATTAGGCAAAACAAATGGTCATCCAAAAAACAAAAACAAAGCAATCAATCAATCAAAATAATAAAAAAAAATCTGTCAGTCCATTTAGTCATTCAATCTGTCCACAATGTGTCTGTGTCTTTGTGTTGGGGGAGGGGAAGGGTGGCGTCTGAGTTGGCAGTTGCTGAAGGGAATTGGCAGTTGGGGTTGGTCGGTGCTGTGTCCAGGTTTAGTGCTGGTGTTGTGGCTTGGACTGGGAAAGCCTCGGTTTATACTGGTGTTGGGGCCAGGACTGGGAAAGCCTCGGTTTATACTGGTGTTGGGGCCAGGACTGGGAAAGCCTCGGTTTATACTGGTGTTGGGGCCAGGACTGGGAAAGCCTCGGTTTATACTGGTGTTGGGGCCAGAACTGGAAAAGCCTCGGTTTATACTGGTGTTGGGGCCAGGACTGGGAAAGCCTCGGTTTATACTGGTGTTGGGGCCAGGACTGGATGTCATGCTTGGACCGGGACTGGTGCTGGGTCTTGTGCTGGAGACTGGGGAAAAAACAGGAACCAGGAGCTGTGGCTGCCGCAGGTGCTGGATCTGGTGTTGGAGCCTGGGGAAAAAACAGGAACCAGGAGCTGTGGCTGCTGCAGGTGCTGGGTCTGGTGCTGGAGACTGGGGAAAAAACAGGAACCAGGAGCTGTGGCTGCTGCAGGTGCTGGGTCTGGTGCTGGAGACTGGGGAAAAAACAGGAACCAGGAGTTGTGGCTGCTGCAGGTGCTGGGTCTGGTGCTGGAGACTGGGGAAAAAACAGGAACCAGGAGCTGTGGCTGCTGCAGGTGCTGGGTCTGGTGCTGGAGACTGGGGAAAAACAGGAACCAGGAGCTGTGGCTGCTGCAGGTGCTGGGTCGGGATCTGGGTCTGTAGCAGGGAGGAAGGACAACCTGACGAGCAGACACACTGGGAGCCCTAGACCAGAGGTCAATGGTGGTACTTCCATGTGGTCCGCTCGCACCAGGTGAAGGTTTGCTGTTTGGTCCCTCCTCCACCCCTCTTCTGGTGTTCTGGTGCTGTGACTGGGTCTGGTGCTGGATATGGTACTGTACTGTATACTGTGGGGTGGAATAACAGAACCATTCAAAATGCAGCAATTCTTTCCCCGCCCACAACAATATCCCACAATGCCAGACCATAATGTACTGTATGCTGCAGTTAAAAGTTTCCAAGTATTTCACTGTTGATAAAAAAAGGAATTAACGTATAATTGACAGTTTTTTGTTACAGTGTACCCTGTAAAATACAGGTGTTGAATTGAGCATTATGTATAATAAAAATACAATTTAGTACAACACATTTTTAGTAGACCAAAATCATTGTGGTCAAATATTGCAATATTTTGTAATCCTTTATTTGAATGTACAGTAAGTGATATTCTCATGTGTTATAACCTTCTCGCCATTGAACAAAAGACTGCATGTATAAGATGTGTGTAACCACAGTTGTACTGTATGTGGCTCTGAAAGCACAGTGTTTCAGTGTGTCTTCTCCTTCTCTCTGTCTTGACTTCAGATTTCTGACACCTACTCCACTGTGTGTAAAACCCAGAAGAAGAAACCTCCCCCGGACAACAATGGAGCCAATACCCTCCCCCAAAACCAGTGCTCTGTGGAGGAGAATGGAGGAGGTGGGGGAGGAGGAGCAGGAGGGAATGGGGCGTGGGCCGGTTCCGGGGGAGGGGTGAGGGGTCGTGGCCGGGGGATCCAGGGTGGTCAGGCCCGATCCCACGAGGAGCCCTGCTACGCGCCAGTTGGTGACAGGACCTGGCCCGCCTGTGTGGTAGCCAAGTCTGCCCCGGCGTACGCCACTATAGACTCCCACCGGAAACGTGAGCAGGCAGGTACCAATATTGGTGTACTGGGGTCAAACGCCACACTGAAGCCCAAGAAGAAGCTTCCTCAGCAGGAAGCGCTGACTCCAGGGGCCCCGGGCCCCCAGGGACCTCCAGCAGGTCCCCTGGCCCCTCTAACCAAGGCCCTGCCTGGGGGGGAGAACTTCTATGAGACCATCAGTGATGTGAAACAGGGTGCTAACACAGCCAGCACCACCACCATCTTCACTTTCAACGACGGGATGGAGATGTACGTCACTGGCCTGTAGCTGAGAGACACTGGCTCACACACTGTGGGGATCAGACCTGTTTGGGTTCTTCTGACCCTGTCTACACCTGGTATGAGCTATGAAAGGGACTGGCAACAATGCATATAGCAATGAGACCCACTGGTGAAACCAAGCATCGGAAGTCACTTTCATAATACAATGTCTCCAGTGACATGATTATGGCCACATCCAGTGACAAAAGAAGAAGACAATGTTTGGAGGTGGATGTGGAGGCATTCACCAGGTTTAGACAAGGTCTCTGACCCAGGGGCAGACACCAGACCCAACCAGTGGTGGAAATTGACTTTTTGGTTCACTGACTGGGGGATTCCAGATAGGGGTTCCAGTGCCAGTCGTAGCTTTGAAAGGAACCCAGTTCCAGGGGTCCCTCCTCATTTACACCACTGGACCAACAGAACCAGAACTACTCTACGTCTTTGAGATGTATCACAGAGCCAGTCTCGCTAACCCAGTCTGGCTAACCCGAGACTGAATCATTCGAGCCAGACTCCAACAACAGGTCCAACGAGACCAGACTGAGCATCACGTTTTGCACTGGATAACAGTGTCACTATTCACTTTACCTTACCTTACACACCCATTTGTGTGACATTTTACATATATATTTATTTTTGTATAAAGATGGTACCCTTAATAAAGCATGCCCTGTACAGAACGCACAACATGATAACACGCAATCACAGATACATGTGCAAACACACACACACTGTAGGAAAACATTGTTGTGCATGAAAACACACATTCTCACAAAGATGACAGAGGAAAGAAGTGTGGAGACACCCAGGTGGCTTCACTTACAAGTCCCCACCCCCTGATGACATTATCGATGGTGTCACTGGTAGCTTCACTTAGAAGACTACTGACTAACTACATTAGGAGTCTTTTTCTACGGCAATACAGGGGTAATACAGGCCTACTTCAAACATTTTAGATATTTTTTGTTAATAATTATTATTAAATTCATTTCGATTGATCAGGTAGCACCCCTACTTCCCGCGGCTATGTTTATATTGTTCCTTTCTGTTCCTCTTTAAACCTCTGAAATATATATATTTTCTTTACATTTAGCTCAACATTAAATGACTTCACCAATCAGTGCGGATCGAGCAGATTGCTATGGAGCGGGCAAGCTATTTACATGCATTGGACAGACGAGTGTTGAGCACAATATGCGACTGAAATTTGGCCAGTGGGGAGTGAGCGAGAGAGGGTGAAGAAGGCTTGGCTTGATGCGCTGGGCATCTTGTTGTTATGATATACATTATCGGAATTAGGGCCACAAAATTATACCTACGGAGGAGTGGCTTCTATGAAGGAACTTAGAATGTCTTTGAGCTTCAGAGAGTTGGCTTAATGTTGGACCAGCTAGCTAGCTAGCTAACTAACAAGCTTCTGTGTGTAGAGCGGCACCAGAATGAAAAGAAGAACATGTCTTACCTTTTTGTGGTTAATAAATGTGAAAAGTGATAATTATAGTATCCTTAACTAGCATTGAAAAGGTTCATCTATTCTTCTCTAATAAAAACATCTCTCTCTAATTTCTGAATCACGCTTGTAACATCAGTAGACTACTAGACTATACTTCGGAGGGGGAAGGACAGGTTGCCTACACATGCACACACACTGGCAAAGATGTTCAGCTGGCAGGAATACGTTTCTGAGTGACATAGTGAGGGCTTTGCATAGGCGTTTTGTTGCGTTTTTTGTGGGAATGTAAAAAAAAAATCCCGGAACGTAAGATAACATTATTAACCAGTTCCCATGCTTTTAAAATAACAGTTCTGTTCCGGAATAGTATATATTAGTTTAATTTGCGGTTGTGATTCTGTACATCTAAATGTTTTGTTATTTTACAGGTTTTTGGTTCTGTTCTCTGAACCGGTTCTAACCCCTGACGGTAACATACTCTAACCTGGAGGAGGCGCTCTCGTCTCAAACCCAACACTCTCCTGTACAACTTTTCCTTTTTGGTGTTCAAGGTAGAAATTGCCCCTAACCACAGATCTATAGCCCATACATACAGTACGCTGAAGATGTCTTGTAGCTGTACGTGGCTTTGGATGAAAACGGTATGGTGGTATACGTCTACATAGAGCAATCATTCACTATACATCTGAAATACATCTATCAGACTTACATGCAGGGATTTTGAGCAACTTTATTTTAATCTTGTAGATATTAGTCTTGTAGAGATGTATCGAGCTCATCCGGGTTGATAGGTCAGGGTAAAATGGCCACCGTTGTTCTTGTTGTCAGTGGTGACACAGTTCAAGCGAAGCAGTGGTCCACCTCAAGTTGCCTCACACTGTTAATTCCATCCAGAACTATTGAGCTTTGACCACAGTGACTGACCACAGAGCAACAACTGACAAACTTATTGGGATAGTTCAACCCCACACCTAAGTCCTCCCTTTTCACATCTCAAAAGTGGTCTAATGTTGAGTTGAATTCATATACCACAAGGTCTGTGGTGTAGAGCCTTGTAGAGAAATTCGCAGGACTTATGTTACAGACACACAGAGAAATCGGACTGCCGATAGGTATTTAGCACAGTAGAAGGCTGCAGTGGCGTGTCTAGAACATGTTAAACGGGTGGACAAGGTGAGGCACATACCCAGTTTAGACGGGAATAACATTTACAACCTTAATCGATGTGCTTGCTTGTGCTCAAACATTTTTGGTGGGCTTCATAGTAAAGACACTGTGCACCCGTCATTTGAATGGAAAGGGACATTTACAAACACCAGAAGTGTAATGACATTCGGCCTACAAGTGGTGTGTATTCATGGATGCCAAAATAAGCCAGGCTTCCCTCTGAAATATTACAATTAATACAATGATTTCTCATTGGTGTCTATTCATGTTTAATCATTTTCCGTAAAATTCTCAAGAGGCTGAATCTATTTCACCGGAGCGAGGGAAACAGGGCCTCTCTGGGCCATCCCCTGGACACGCCACTAGGATGCAATTCCTTCTCTTTCTAGAACAAAATATGTCCCTGCTGTGTGCCGACCTGGTGCCGACAAACTTGCGGTTTCTACTTGTAGAATCTCAATGCTCGTCAGTGGCCTTAAACGGAACTTTGATCCAATCAGAGAGCACTAACCTCCACATAGGGGAGTGACAAGAAATAGTAAAGAATAGGGACCTTTCCCGGTGTAATCCTCCACCTTTTCATCAGAATTGTCCTAGCTAAAAGAATAGAGCTGCAAAATGCATAGATTTTTTTCTTGAGCAATCTTGACATATTTTATGTCTAGGAGTTTTGTGCTTGAAGAAAGATTTTTAGTTAGGTTCAGTTTGATAATGTGCAGCCGCTCAATAGTTAGCTAGCGAGCTCACATTAGCTTGCTAACTGAGCCAGGCAGTCACACACACTTCATATGAAACTAATCGAGTTGGTAAGTACATATGGTGACAACATTTAAAATATGCAAATGAGGGACAACAGGATGATTTTTACAGGACATTTGAATAGCCTACATGGAATTTTTTGGGCAGGGCAGCACATTGCTCCCCCCCCTCCCCCAAAAAATACCCCCAAAAATACCCTCAAACACCAAGTTAGGCATACCACGTTTAAAAATAGACCATCACTGTCAATCGTGAATGATAATTCTTCCTGATTTACCAGTGAAATGTCCAAACTGCATGCCAATCATTTGATCTCAATCAGTTTCATTGGAATATCCATTAAGATCTCCTTGAATTACTGTTTTGTGACTAAATTAGAGCTGATGGTGTTAACAAACTATTAGCCTTCCTGTATTTTGAGTTTTGGACACATTATCTTTTGTTTTTTAACATTCAGCTGACCTAAAATCTCATAAGAAATTAGATGGTGTTTTTGGTGTAACAACAACATTATGATATTATATCTGAGTCTGTTATGTAAAATACAAATGATCATTATGTTTTGATCTAACTTTACTACAGAGCCAGCGCCAGAACAAATCAGTTGGACGGGCATTTGATTTCCATATGGGGGGGGGGCATGTTTTTTCACAGGAACTATGTGCTTTTTTTAAAGGGTTTTATAGTAAAGACATGTAATTTAACTGCATTTTTTTTTAACCTTTTAATGTTAAACACAACTTGTCTTCATCTGATTGTCAAACAAATCACTTCAAAAAGTAGGTTACCTTCACACGTTCGTCCAAAATCCGTGTTGTAGAGTACTTAAGTAAAAATACTTGAAAGTACTACTGCTTTTAAATGCTAGTAAAACTAAGTGCATCCTCAACCGATTGCTGCCCGCACCCTCCCGCCCGACTAGCATCACTACTCTGGACGGTTCTGACCTAGAATACGTGGACAACTACAAATACCTAGGTATCTGGTTAGACTGTAAACTCTCCTTCCAGACTCACATTAAGCATCTCCAATCAAAAATGAAATCTAGAATCGGCTTCCTATTTCACAACAAAGCATCCTTCACTCATGCTGCCAAACATACCCTCATAAAACTGACTATCCTACCGATCCTTGACTTCGGTGATGTCATTTACAAAATAGCCCCCAACACTCTACTCAGCAAACTGGACGTAGTCTATCACAGTGCCATCCATTTTATCACCAAAGCCCCATATACTACCTACCACTCACTGCGACCTGTATGTTCTCGTTGGGAGGCCCTCAATACATATCCGTCGTCAAACCCACTGGCTCCAGGTCATCTATAAGTCTTTGCTAGGTAAATCCCAGGCTTATCTCAGCTCACTGGTCACCATAGCAACATCCACCCATAGCACGCGCTCCAGCAGGTATTTTGCACTGGTCACCCCCAACGCCAACACTTACTTTGGCCGCCTTTCCTTCCAGTTCTCTGCTGCCAATGACTGGAACGAATTGCAAAAATCACTGAGGCTGGAGTCTTATATCTCCCTCTCTAACTTTAAGTATCAGCTGTCAGAGCAGCTTATCGATCACTGTACCTGTTCACAGCCCATCTGTAAATAGCCCACCCAACTAGCTCATCCCCATATTATTACTTACCCTCTTGCTCTTTTGCACCCCAGTATCTCTACTTGCACATCATCATCTGCACATCTATCACTCCAGTATTAATGCTAAATTGTCATTATTTTCACCTCTAGGGCCTATTTATTGCCTTACCTCCCTACTCTTCTACATTTGCACACACTGTACATAGATTTTTCTATTTTTCTGTTTTGTTTTTTTCACACTGCTTTGCTTTATCCTGGTCACCACATCCTTATGATACTGTATACATTTTAATAAGCTCAATGTGACTGCAAGAGACAGGTTGGAATGTCTGACTGAAATACGGAAGAAATCAACCTTTTTTTCTAAATTAGGGGTGTTTGAATTTGTTGAACAATTTCGGGTCATGATTGGTTGCGGAATGCGGGAACAAAGCCAAAGGGCAAAAATGCGGGACTGTCCCACACAATCCGGGACATGTGGTAACCCAGCACAATGCACACAGTACTAAATGCTTTACCAAGCTAGCGATCTAGAAGATAACTGAATTCCCTCATTATCCCATACTGCCAGTGCCAGTTCGCTTTCTTGCTAACGTTAGCTAAACAGTTAGCATCGCCATTTAGCACAACATAACTAGATAGCTACTTCTAGACAGCAAACATGTAGCTGCTTCATTCAAAAACGAATCAATTTAAATACAATGTTACTAGCTATGCTAGCTACGGTAACGGCAGATCTCCTCTTCGTCAGAAGAGGAGTAAGGATCGGACCAAGATGCGGCGTGATAAGTGTTCATGACGATTTTAATAAGAAAAGCCTGAACACTATGAAATACAAAACAATAAACGATAACGTGAAATAAACCAAACCGAAACACAAACATAGACTGCCCAGCCCAACTCACGCCCTGACCATACTAAATAAAGACAAAACAAAGGAAATAAAGGTCTGAACGTGACAGTTACCTAGTTCTGGCCATCTGGTTAGTATCAACAAGGGCTTACTACAAATTCTAACAAGCTAGCAACAACATTAGCACACCTTGCTAGTTAGCTTACATTAGCTACACTACAGCATGCATTAGCCCAACAAGGTGCTTGGCCTGGAGAATTTAAACGGAGGAAGTCAAAGGTAAAACTGTTCTATGGGAAAAGCAAAACGTTAACTGCAGACACTCTGCTAAGTACCTATCAGCAGTCCGATTTCTCTGTGTTTCTGACCCTGTAGTCTCAAATTAATGGGGATGATTGGCACCTTCTAAGTATATTTTGGGGTAAGCTGTCCCAAAGAGTGCCCTTTTGGTTTTATTTATTGTCGATTTTTATTCAAGTTCATTGTTTGCAAAACTCCTGGAGCTAGACACAATTTTCTTTGCATGGCAACATACACACACACTCTCGGCAAAGCCATCAGGTCGGGGAAACGGCGTGGGATGGGTAGATATTTCACAGAACAACAGATGTCACAATCTCTACGCTGGACCTTTTGTTAGCTTATCCCTGAGAGATAGAAAGAAAGAAAGGTATGAGATGCATCAGCATTGGCAGTTCATGTGTCATTTCTATTGGCTGTTGTTAACATGACATTTTATGGCCAGGATAATGGAGTATTGGAGGGCTGCAGGGCTATTGGCTGTATTATGCAGTAAGTGTAGTGAAGGGCGTTTGTTATTCGCTCCCCAGGCAGAAGTCAATGCCAGGACTCTACTGCTGCTTTCTGAGCTGCAGTCTGTCAGTTGGAACAGCATAAAATGACCAGTGAGCGTCTTTTGGAAAGCCCCCCTCTCTAGCCTGTGCTGAAAGTGGTGTTCGATAGTAAACTATCTCTTTCCCATGTAGCTCTTTGGTAAATGGGAAATAGCTTAGAAAGAAGAACTGTGACACTAGGGGTTTAATAGGGGGGTGTAATCAAGTCAAGAGGTAAAGAGGGACACAAACTGCTCAGGGACCGAGAGACGTAGATGTATGTGGGATGAATAATAACAGTATGTGTTATAACAAGCCCTCTAAAGTTAGGAGAGTGTGTGGAAAATGGAGTTCTGCAATGGAAAAACGTTAAGTTAGCGTGTATAGGTTTACTATAAAATACATCTTATGAAATGCACTCTGTATTTTCTTAATGTATTGTTTTGTATTTTCTTAATGTATTGTTTATGTTTGGTTTTTACCTATTGACCATGATACGTGTTTAAATAGCGGATGCCACTGCCATGAAGACGGCAGTTGTTTCTTTAATACTGTTGGTGCATTTTCTTTCTGCTTGAAACAAAATGCATGTTTTTGACCAGATGAAAATGAAAAAAGTAACAAAATATTGTGCTACCTAATTTATTTCCTGATGTTTGTTTTTTGTTTTCCTGACTTGTAATGGGGGGGGGGGGGTGTATATAACCTTTGATGTTGCTTCTTCTGAGGGACTCATGGAGAGATATGGGGTTGGAGCAGAACATGGGCTGGGGGTAATGCCGACCCTGCATGCTTTCAACATCAATAGTGCAGCATATGTGTGATATGACCAATGACTAACAGCTGAGATGATTTGAGCAGCTTTTGGGCACAGATCTAGCATCATCTAGCACTGCCACTGCTAGTCGCCTGCGGAAATTCACTGACCTTTCATTCAACCCGTTTAGCACAGACTGAATCTACAAAGACATGGCAGGACCAAGACCAAATAAAGGCTAAACAGTACTTACTGAGACATCTTTCGCAACTGCATATTTTGGCAAATAATGTACTGTGCATCAATTTATATTTCCTGTTACCTTTCAGTTTAGCACAAACATAACTGACGAAGACATGTTGAGGCAAATGGTGTAATGTGTAATATTATTGTTGTGATGTTATACATAACTATTTGACTTGTTGTTGGTGGTATGCTGAAAGACTTGGTGTTGGTGGAAATATGAATGGTTATCACAGATGTGGTTTTACATTGGAGCAAAGAATGGGTAGCTTACTTATCTCCTAAATGTGAAGGCCCAATGGCTTGTCATTGCTAGCTTCTGTGGTCTAGGATGTTTTAACGTGGCACAGGGTTTTAACGTGGAAAAAAAATCCAAAAGATTGTAAATTTTTTATAATAATTCATAAAATATCAGTCTCAAGTTTTTACTTTTATAATAAAGTAGCACCTTTATAACATGTCTATGTGTGCATGACAATGTTTTCTTTTATGGTGTTTCATGTTTCTTCTTTTTTACCACACAAGTCTTTTTCTGGGCTGGTTAACGGTTGTGGATTTTCACGTGACCTGCCACCATGTCTTTGTCAATAACTGATTTCACCTGTATTCCTACACTTTGGACTTCAAAGTAAATCTCAGCTTTGTATAATACACTCAATAAAAACAAGTATTGTCACGAACCTCGCCGAAGATGGTGCCTCTTCCTGTTCGGGCGGTGCTCGGCGGTCGTCGTCGCCGGCCTATTAGCTGCCATCGATTCCCTTTCCGTTTGTTTTGGGTTATTGGGTAATTGGGTACACCTGTTTAGTATTAGGTTTTGTTTGTAGGGTATTGAAGGGCACTAGGCCCGCTGGGTATTTGTGCGGGCTTGTCATTGTTACTCTGTGTTTGATGGTGTGATTTATTTTTCGTGTATTTATTCTCCGGACTATTTTGTTGGAGGAGCGCGTCCATCACCATACAGCGGTTCTCCATCGGATTGGTACCGCGATGGACCAGATGATGGAGAGGATGGAATGATGGGAGAGGAGTGGTCTACCGACGTCTACCCCAGCTCCACCACTGCCGTCACCACCTGTTTCGTCCTCTGGGTCCGGCGCACTGCGTCTCTCCCCCCGAGGGAGTACGATGGAGCAGCGGCTGGGTGCCAGGGATTTTTGCTCCAGCTAGACCTCTACCTGGCTACCGTGCGTCCGGCTCCCTTGGGTGAGGAGAGGGTGAGCCTCCTCGTCTCTTGTTTAACGGGCAGGGCCCTGGACTGGGCTAACGCGGTCTGGAACGGTCCAGATTCGGCTCGGGACAACTACCTGGAGTTCACCCGCCGTTTCCGAGCAGTGTTTGATCATCCACCAGAGGGTAAAGCGTCGGGTGAGCGACTGTTCCACCTCAGACAGGAGACGAGGAGCGCGCAGGACTTCGCGTTGGAGTTTAGGACCCTAGCTGCTGGTGCTGGGTGGAATGACAGGGCCCTGATGGACCATTACCGGTGTAGTCTCCGGGAGGACGTCCGCCGGGAGCTAGCTTGCAGGGACACAACTCTCTCCCTGGATGAACTAATAGACATGTCTATTTGATTGGACAACCTGCTAGCTGCCCGCGGGCGTTCATAAGGGGTCCTGTTAATTCCACCTTCCAGCTCTCCCACTCCCACTCTGATGGAGTTGGGAGGAGCTGCATCTAGGGGTATCAGAGGGGGCTCCTCCTGCTCCTATTGTGGACGGAGAGGACACACTTCGGACCGGTGTTGGAGGAGTCCCTCTGGGAGTCGAGATGGTCGGCGGAACACTCCTCGGCCACCCCAGGTGAGTAAGCACCAAACTCATCCAGAGCTCCCTGTTGGTCACATGTTTTTGTAAAAAAATTTCCCTGCGTTTTTCCCCTCTCTTCAGCATAAGGCGCTAGTCGATTCAGGCGCAGCTGGGAGTTTTATGGATCGTGGACTCGCCCGTAAATTGGGTATTCCGTTAGTGCAGATAGACCCACCTGTCCCCGTGCACTCCTTAGATAGCCGACCGCTAGGGTCAGGGCTGGTCAGGGAGGCCACGATTCCGCTGGACATGGTAACGCAGGGGAATCATAGGGAGAGGATCAGTTTCTACCTTATTGATTCACCTGGGTTTCCGGTGGTGTTGGGGGTTCCCTGGCTGGCTATTCACAATCCCCTTATTTCATGGAAACAGGGGGCTCTTAAGGGGTGGTCAGACGAGTGTTCAGAGAGGTGTATAGGAGTTTCCACCGGTGCCACGACGGTGGAGAGTCCAGACCAGGTTTCCACCGTGCGCATTCCCCCAGAATATGCCGATTTGGCTATCGCTTTTAGTAAGAAGAAGGCGACTAAATTACCACCCCATCGACGGTGGGATTGCGTGATAAACCTCCTGGAGAACGCTGCACTTCCCCGGAGTCACTGTCACAGGAGGAGACGCTGGCTATGGAAACATATGTCACGGAAGCTCTGAGACAGGGGTACATTCGGCCCTCCATGTCACCCGTCTCCTCAAGTTTCTTTTTTGTGAGGAAAAAGGAGGGAGGTCTGCGTCCGTGCATTGATTATCGAGGTCTCAATTCGATCACAGTGGGTTTTAGTTATCCGCTACCTCTCATCGCTACGGCGGTGGAATCATTCCACGGAGCGCGTTTCTTCACAAAACTGGACCTCAGGAGCGCGTATAATCTGGTGCGTATTCGGGGAGGAGACGAGTGGAAAACAGCGTTTAGTACCACATCAGGCCACTATGAGTACCTCGTCATGCCGTATGGGTTGAAGAATGCTCCAGCCGTCTTCCATTCCTTTGTAGATGAGATTCTCAGGTACTTGCACGGGCAGGGTGTGGTGGTCTATATTGATGACATCTTGATTTATTCTACCACACGCGCATGTTTCCCTGGTGCACAGGGTTCTTGGGCGACTGCTGGAGCATGACCTATACGTTAAGGCTGAGAAATGTGTGTTCTCCAAACCAGCCGTTTCCTTCCTGGGTTATCGTATTTCCAGCTCGGGGATGATGATGGAGTGTGACCGCGTTAACGCCGTGCGTAATTGGCCGACTTCGACCACGGTAAAGGAGGTGCAGCGGTTTTTAGGGTTTGCCATTTACTACCGGAGGTTTATCCGGGGTTTTGGCCAAGTAGCGGCGCCCATTACCTCACTGCTGAAGGGGTGCCCGGTGCATTTGCGGTGGTCAGCAGAGGCTGATGGAGCCTTCAACCAGTTGAAGGCACTGTTCACTGGGGCTCCCGTGTTGGCGCATCCGGACCCTTCGTTAGCATTCATAGTGGAGGTGGATGCGTCCGAGGCTGGGGTTGGAACCGTGCTGTCTCAGCGCTCGGGCACGCCACCGAAGCTCCGTCCCTGCGCTTTCTTTTCTAAGAAGCTGAGTCCGACGGAGCGGAACTATGATGTGGGGGACCGGGAGTTACTAGCTATGGGAAAGGCCCTGAAGGTGTGGAGACACTGGCTAGAGGGGGCTAAACACCCTTTCCTCATCTGGACTGACCACCGTAATCTGGAGTATATTCGAGCAGCGAGGAGACTGAATCCGCGTCAGGCTAGGTGGGCCATGTTCTTTACACGTTTTAGATTTACGATCTCTTACAGACCAGGTTCCCTCAACACTAAGGCCGACGCGCTGTCCCGTCTCTATGACACAGAGGACCGGTCCATCGAACCCACACCCATCCTTCCAGCCTCTCGGCTGGTGGCCCCAGTGGTATGGGAGGTGGACGCGGACATCGAGCGGGCGTTGAGGGTTGAACCTGCGCCTGCACAGTGTCAACTGGTAAAAGTTACGTACCGCTTGGTGTCCGTGATAAGTTGATTCGGTGGGCTCACACACTACCGTCTGCGGGTCATCCGGGGATTGATAGGACAGTGCGGGGTCTTAGGGGGAAATACTGGTGGCCCACCTTAGCTAGGGATGTGAGGCTCTATGTCTCTTCCTGTTCGTTATGCACCCAGAGTAAGGCTCCTAGGCACCTTCCTAGAGGGAAGTTACAGCCCCTCCCGGTTCCACAACGGCCATGGTCCCATCTCTCGGTAGATTTCCTTACTGATCTTCCCCCATCTCAGGGGAACACTACTGTTCTGGTCATTGTGGATCGGTTCTCTAAGTCCTGCCGTCTCCTCCCATTGCCTGGTCTCCCTACGGCCCTACAGACTGCAGAGGCTCTATTTACCCACATCTTCCGGCACTATGGGGTTCCAGAGGATATCGTTTCCGATCGGGGTCCCCAGTTCACGTCTCGGGTTTGGAAGGCGTTTATGGAGCGTCTGGGGATCTCGGTCAGCCTTACCTCTGGTTATCACCCCGAAAGTAATGGGCAGGTGGAGAGAGTAAACCAGGAAGTGGGCAGGTTTCTGAGGTCGTATTGCCAGGACCGGCCAGGAGAATGGGCGAGGTACGTCCCGTGGGCAGAGTTAGCCCAGAACTCTCTTCGGCATTCGTCCACGAATATGTCGCCATTCGAGTGCGTACTGGGCTACCAGCCAGTCCTGGCTCCATGGCATCAGAGTCAGACCGAGGCTCCTGCGGTGGAGGAGTGGGTACAGCGCTCTAGAGAGACCTGGCGGGCAGTCCAGGATTCTCTCAGGCAGGCCAGTGAACGGCAGAAGAGAGACGCTGACCGCCACCGCAGTGAGGCCCCGGTGTTCGCACCAGGGGACAGGGTCTGGCTCTCGACCCGAAACCTGCCCCTCCGCCTGCCCTGCCGGAAGCTGGGGCCGCAGTGTGTGGGGCCATTTAAAGTCCTGAGGAGGATAAACGAGGTGTGTTATAGATTGCAACTTCCCTCTTATTATCGTATTAACCCCTCGTTTCATGTGTCTCTCCTCAGGCCGGTGGTAGCTGGTCCCCTACAAGACAGTGAGGTACCGGAGGTCCCTCCACCCCCTCTGGACATCGAGGGGTCCCCGGCGTACACAGTACGAGCTATTCTGGACTCGAGACGCCGGGTGAGGGGCCTGCAGTACCTCGTGGACTGGGAGGGGTACGGTCTGGAGGAGAGGTGCTGGGTACCGGGGAGGGACATTTTAGATCCTTCCCTCTTGATGGATTTCCATCGCCTCCACCCGGATCGCCCTGCGCTTCGTCCTCCGGGTCGTCCTCGAGGCCGGGGTCGGCGCGCTGTGGGAGCCGCGCGTCAGAGGGGGTGTACTGTCACGAACCTCGCCGAAGATGGTGCCTCTTCCTGTTCGGGCGGTGCTCGGCGGTCGTCGTCGCCGGCCTATTAGCTGCCATCGATTCCCTTTCCGTTTGTTTTGGGTTATTGGGTAATTGGGTACACCTGTTTAGTATTAGGTTTTGTTTGTAGGGTATTTAAGGGCACTAGGCCCGCTGGGTATTTGTGCGGGCTTGTCTTTGTTACTCTGTGTTTGATGGTGTGATTTATTTTTCGTGTATTTATTCTCCGGACTATTTTGTCCTGTTGTTTGGACTGGCAACATATATACGCCCTGTGTGTTGGCGTGACTGTTTTGTTGTGCTGGGGAATAAAGAAACGACTGAACCTTGCTCTCTGCGCCTGATTCCACCCACCACACCTAGTTGTCCGTAACAAGTATATTTATCATGGTGATTCAGGAGTAACATTAAAACAGAACAATATGCCCTGTCATCATTGGACAAATATACAGAAAACCCTCAAAATGCTGAAGGAGGGAACATTTGATCAATGATGAGAAAAGATTAAGGGATAACTAAAATGACACTATTTTGCTAAGTGCAGAGCTGTACTATAATGTAATGAATGTGTTGGGGACTTCTGATAACGCTGCAGACTTCATGGTGCCCCAAATCACAGGTGGGGTCATATTGAAAAGTTACTACTGAAGTAATCATGCCAAACGTATTCATATGGTCTATGATTAAACATATTAACAGCATACCACTTACCTTAAAACCCCCATACCATTTAATTACTTCCCTTACAATTTTATTAAAAAATGTTCACCTGAAAACAGAAGAGACACTGTGTCACACAAAGCAATTTGGATGCAATTTCTGTTGCAGATGCAAGTTGCAAATGATATCTTCTCAAGCAACTTTGTTGATACACAAAGCAGTTCAAACGCAACTGAAATGGCAACATCCTGTCATATATCACAACATGGATTCATAAACTATTTGTTTATCAAACCAATTGGTAATTGTAAAAGTTTTGATTCAGACAAATCCTCGATGTACCATTTACCTAGCGAGCCAAAATGTTGCATATTTGCCATCCATGTTTTACCAAGCCAACTAGCTAACCAAGCAAGCGACAAGCTAAGCTAGCTAGCTAGCTAGTGCAGTTCACGTTGGACAATGCTGCAGTAGCATACCACCCTGCATCCCACTACTGGCTTGCTTCTGAAGCTAAGTGGGGTTAGGTCCTAGTTGTTCCCTGGATGGAAGACCAGATGCTGCTGGAAGTGATTTTGGAAAGCCAGTAGAAGGCACTCTTCCCTCCAGTCTAAAAAAAATATCCCAATGCCCCAGGGCTGTGATTGGGGACATTGCCTTGTGTAGGGTGCCGTCTTTTGGATGGGACGTTAAATGGTTGTCTTGACTCTCTGTGGTAAATATCTCATGGTGTAATAACACTGGTGTCCTGACTAAATTCCTAATCTGGCCAACTAATCATCTCCAGCGTCCTATTGGCTCATTCCTCTCCTCTGTCACTATTCCCCAGGTTGTTGTTGTAAAAGAGAATGGGTTTTCAGTCAATTTAGCTGGTTAAATTAAGAATGTAGACACACGGAGCAACTTTGTTGCAAGCAACATAAATTGAGTCCAGATTTCTACATGTGACATTGGCTTTATGTGTTTTGTTTTGTCAGATAATATCAGACAGTTAACATGACCTTTAACCCTTGTGTGGTGTTCGGGTCTCTGGGACAATTGATTATTTTTTTTCAACCTGAGACTCATTGACATTGGCTCATTTTCTGTGAATAACATGTAAAAGAACACATTTTCATTGAGTGCACACTGTGCACCCCCTACATATTTATATTACATATGTGGTGTTCGGGTCCACGGGACCCGAGGGTAATAAAAGTTTGAAAAAGTGTCTGTCAAATCAAATAACATTTTATTCGTCACATACAAGTGTTTAGCAGATGTTATTGCAGGTGTAGCGAAATGCTTGTGTTTCTTGCTCCAACCGTATAAACAAGTTAAAATGAAACAAAAAGGTTTGCTGTGAGTCTTCACTCTGTCTTCCTCCTCCCTGGGCCTGCTGTTTCAACACCAATAACCTGTCTGTCTCCCTGCCTGTCTGTCTGTAGTGTGTGAAACTATACCATATCTTGCAGGAACCTGCACAATGTAATTACAATATATTATTTTGATATAATATTTGGACACATTGTAAAAAATGCTGTTTTTTCCCAGACTCTAGCCCAGCCAGGTGCAAATTGGAGGAGGGACACAAATAAATAGCTTTGCATTTGTGGCTCCTTACCTCAATCAATCTCTATGGCAAAAACTATCTGTGATCAGAGAGCCTTAGAATTGTTTTTTTTGGAGAGAGAGAAACTAGCGTGGAAGGAACGTCTTCCACTTTGGAAGATTAAGAATTTTCGGAATATGAGGATCTTGTCTCTGTCAATTTGGAGTCTGACAGTGAGTTGGAAGAAGAGGATGAGATTGACCCTCAGCCAACCCCAGGACCAGCCCATCAGCAGCCAGCCACATGTTTTTGGAAGGAGATGGACCAAACTCATTAACATGCATACTTTGGGGTTCTTATACTTTCTGGTGTTTTCAGATCCAATGGGGAATCCACAGAATCTCTGTGGGATGCAGAAACTGGCAGAGAAGTTTTCAGTGCAAGTCTCTGGAAAACATCCACATTATTTCCAGGATTATCCGCTTCGATAACCGAGACACAAGACCAGCTCGGCGGCAGAGAGACAAGCTAGCGGCAATCAGGACAGTGTGGGACAAGTGGGTGGACCTCCTTCCCCTGTTTTACAACCTTGGGCCCAACGTTACTGTTGATGAGCACCTTATGCCATTTAGGGGCCGCTAACCCTTCAGGCAGTACATGCCGTCTAAACCCGCAAAATATGGAATCAAGATCTGGGCGACCTGTGATGCGGATTCATCATATGCGTGGAACTTGCAATACAGGGAAGCCAGATGGAGGAGCCCCTGAGAAGAACCAAGGGATGTGGGTTGTCTTGGAAGTGACACAGGGACTCCATGGCCACAACATCATATGTGCTAACTTTTCTATTTTGCACAAGCTGGGACAGGAGCTCCTCAGAAATGAGTTACCTCTGGTTCGTTCAGTCAGGTTTTTTGGGATAAACGTCGAAAATAAAGTATGAGATTAACTCAAGTTTAGGAAATCTTATACATTTTGTTCTGTGACGTAATATCAGTCAGTCAACAGGACCTTTATAAATTATGAAGCGTTTATGTGGTGGTTTTGATTAAATAAATGCTTCAAAATTCCCCAAAACCTATATGTAATGGGTGAGTGCTGGTGGCAGGGAAGTCAGGCGCAGGAGAATGAACTTGGTATAAACGGAGCAGTTTAATGAATATACAAAAACTCAGAAAACCAAAATGTACAAAATAAAATAAGAGGGTGCAAAACCCGTCTCACACCAAAACATAACTAGCACCAACACATACAACAAACAATCACCGACAAGGACATGAGGGGAAACAGAGGGTAAATACACAACATGTAATTGATGGGATTGGAACCCGGTGTGAAGGAAGACAAGACAAAACCAATGGAAAATGAAAAATGGATCAGTGATGGCTAGAAGGTTGGTGACGTCGACTGCCGAACACCGCCCGAACAAGGAGAGGGACCAACTTCGGCGGAAGTCGTGACAGTATATTAGTTGATGTAGATTATCTCATAGAACAAAACATTAAACCTGTGTTTACCACAGACCTTATTTTTGGTGTTTATCTGGCCAACGAGCCATAACAGAGTTACGGTGCGTTTTCCACTGCAGGACCGTGCCGTGCTGTGAATATCTGGTATATTCAGCCTCGTTTGATATCTGGTACTGACCTCACACCGAGTAGGTGGGTGGGATTACAAATGGCCGTCCTCAATGATTGGTCTAGTCTCTCACAGTGATGTCACAATGTCGCGTATGTTATGAATACTCATGCGCGAGTCACTGTTGCCATTTTTATAAGAGAAGGTAAATCTGACTACGAATGGTACAGCTACAGTAACGAATAACGCTAAAGCTGAAAACAAAAAGGAAGCTATAAATTGGTCAGTTGGAGATGTCCAAACACTTTTGAGCATCTGGGCCGACTCCAGCATCCAGAGACAATTGGGTTCTTCCACCAGGAATAAAAAGGTCTTCCAAAACATATTGGATACGTTATCTGAAATGGAAGCCATTGGTCAGTAAAACACTGCAGAGAAAAAAGTTAAGAAGCTTAAACAAGAATATAAAAAGATAACAGGCCACAATAAGAAAAGTGGATCAGAGATATTTGAAGCCATGATGACGACGAGCAGCAAGGACCAGCACGGTAATACATTGTTTTTAGTCAAATTACTATCTAGCTAGCTACCAAAGATCTTCAGCGTAACTAGCTGTAGCGTGTGAGAGTGAGAACTGTGAAGAGACCCCTGGTGGAATGTCCTGTGGGGTATGTACACAACAACTTTTTCAATATGACTTGACCGTGATAATCCATTATACCTAGGAGTTTAGCGTCCTCAACATGCTTAAATGGTCACACCCTTTATGTACATCTCCAGTTGAGGTTTAGGTCTAAACTAATGCTTTTAGTTTTAGATGTGTTTAAGACCGGTTTATTATTAATCACCCATTCAAAGCTGACTGTAGATCCTTCTTTAGAATTTCAGTGAGCTCACTGGCTTTGGGTGCATGCTGGCATGTAGAGTGTGGAATCGTCTACATGCATAGTCATTCTATCTTTGTGTAAGGTACCAGTGGCAAATAAATTGTAAAAATAGAGACGAATAACAGCCCAAGGCAACTGCGCTGAGGGACACCACACTGTACATAACTGGTGTTAGAGAAGCTTCAATTGAAGAACACTGTCTGGGTTATATTGGATAAACTCTACAACCATGTGATTGATAGCAGGTGATGTAAAGCCATAGCAAGTGTGTTTTTTCAATGACAATAATTTGATCAGTAACATCAAAGGCTACACTGAAATCTAACAATACAGCACCAACTATCATATTTTTCTCCATTTATTTTAACCACATCAGTCATCTGTGTCAGTGCAGTACAAGTTGAGTGGCCTTCTCTAACTGCATGCTGAAAGTCAGTAGGTAATTTGTTCTCTGAAAAATAGCATCGTATTTGGTCAAACACAATCCTCTCCATCAGTTTACAAAGAACATGCAGCAAATTAATTGGGCATATGTTAGAGCCAGAAAAGGGTGCTTTACTATTTTTAGGCAATGGAATAACATTAGCTTTACAGTGCCTTGCGAAAGTATTCGGCCCCCTTGAACTTTGCGACCTTTTGCCACATTTCAGGCTTCAAACATAAAGATATAAAACTGTATTTTTTTGTGAAGAATCAACAACAAGTGGGACACAATCATGAAGTGGAACGACATTTATTGGATATTTCAAACTTTTTTAACAAATCAAAAACTGAAAAATTGGGCGTGCAAAATTATTCAGCCCCTACTTTCAGTGCAGCAAACTCTCTCCAGAAGTTCAGTGAGGATCTCTGAATGATCCAATGTTGACCTAAATGACTAATGATGATAAATACAATCCACCTGTGTGTAATCAAGTCTCCGTATAAATGCACCTGCACTGTGATAGTCTCAGAGGTTCCTTTAAAAGCGCAGAGAGCATCATGAAGAACAAGGAACACACCAGGCAGGTCCGAGATACTGTTGTGAAGAAGTTTAAAGCCGGATTTGGATACAAAAATATTTCCCAAGCTTTAAACATCCCAAGGAGCACTGTGCAAGCGATAATATTGAAATGGAAGGAGTATCAGACCACTGCAAATCTACCAAGACCTGGCCGTCCCTCTAAACTTTCAGCTCATACAAGGAGAAGACTGATCAGAGATGCAGCCAAGAGGCCCATGATCACTCTGGATGAACTGCAGAGATCTACAGCTGAGGTGGGAGACTCTGTCCAAAGGACAACAATCAGTCGTATATTGCACAAATCTGGCCTTTATGGAAGAGTGGCAAGAAGAAAGCCATTTCTTAAAGATATCCATAAAAAGTGTTGTTTAAAGTTTGCCACAAGCCACCTGGGAGACACACCAAACATGTGGAAGAAGGTGCTCTGGTCAGATGAAACCAAAATTGAACATTTTGGCAACAATGCAAAACGTTATGTTTGGCGTAAAAGCAACACAGCTGAACACACCATCCCCACTGTCAAACATGGTGGTGGCAGCATCATGGTTTGGGCCTGCTTTTCTTCAGCAGGGACAGGGAAGATGGTTAAAATTGATGGGAAGATGGATGGAGCCAAATACAGGACCATTCTGGAAGAAAACCTGATGGAGTCTGCAAAAGACCTGAGACTGGGACGGAGATTTGTCTTCCAAAAAGACAATGATCCAAAACATAAAGCAAAATCTACAATGGAATGGTTCAAAAATAAACATATCCAGGTGTTAGAATGGCCAAGTCAAAGTCCAGACCTGAATCCAATCGAGAATCTGTGGAAAGAACTGAAAACTGCTGTTCACAAATGCTCTCCATCCAACCTCACTGAGCTCGAGCTGTTTTGCAAGGAGGAATGGGAAAAAATGTCAGTCTCTCGATGTGCAAAACTGATAGAGACATACCCCAAGCGACTTACAGCTGTAATCGCAGCAAAAGGTGGCGCTACAAAGTATTAACTTAAGGGGGCTGAATAATTTTGCACGCCCAATTTTTCAGTTTTTGATTTGTTAAAAAAGTTTGAAATATCCAATAAATGTTGTTCCACTTCACAATTGTGTCCCACTTGTTGTTGATTCTTCACAAAAAAATACAGTTTTATATATTTATGTTTGAAGACTGAAATGTGGCAAAAGGTCGCAAAGTTCAAGGGGGCCGAATACTTTCGCAAGGCACTGTACATGAGCTTTCTTCCACGCCTGTGGACACACACTTAGGCTTTGATTAAAGATACTAGGGGTGGCAGTACAGTCTACTACCATTGTCAATAGTTTCCCATCAAGTTTGTCTATACCTGGTAGCTTGTCATTATTGATGTATAACAAAAAAAAATGCAACCTCTCCCACACTAACTTGACCAAATTCAAAACAGCAATCCTCGTCTTTCATTATTAGATATTTTATAGAAAAACCTGATGGTTCACTGTTCAATGTTGTAATTTCACTTCTGAGTTTTCCCACTTTATTAGTGAAATATTAATTGAAATGATTGCCAATAATGAAAGGTTTTGTTATAAATGACCCATCAACTTTAATGAACAATGGAGATGAATTGGGTTTTATGCCCATTATATAATTTAAGGTACTCCAAAGTCTTTTCCCATTGTGTTTTATGTAATTTATCTTTGTTTGGTAATATCATTTATTTTTGTTAAGTTTAGTCACATTTCTCAATTTACAGGCTGAAGTTTGCCAACTCTTTTGCATAATTTATTTTAACCATACAATTTTTAAATTCATCATTAATCCAGGGGGATTTACCAGTTCTCACAGTTAGTTTCTTAACAGTACATGTACATAAGTATGTGTCATTATTTCTGCCTATATATTTTCCCAGGGAAGGGAAAACACACTGCGAGCATAACCAGTGAATACCTGAATGGGAGAGCGAGGCCTCATACCTGGAGACACTTGAGGCCCAGCATAAGCAGTAGGATCAACACTTTAATCCGCTGTGAGAAGATGAGGCAGCAGCCGTCCTAGCCCTCCTGGTTTTTGACCCTTGCCTGTCCTGATGCCGAATCCACCTGCCTGATCACTCTGCTTGTTCTGACCTTGAACCTGCCTATCCCTTTGTACTGTTTGGACTTGGACCTGTTCACTGAACCCCTGCCTGTCCTGACCTCGAGCCTGCCTATTGACTGGTACTGTTTGGACTCTGACCTGGTTTATGAACTCTCACCCCCGATCTGCCTTTTTCCTACCCCTTTTGGTATAATAAATATCAGAGCTCAACCATCTGCCTCCTGTGTCTGCATTTGGGTCTCGCCTTGTGCCCTTATACTACTGTTCAAAAGTTTTTTTGTATATTAAAATAACATCAAATTGATCAGAAATACAGCGTGGACATTGTTAATGTTGTAAATTACTATTTTAGCTGGAAACAGCTGATTTTAATGGAATATCTACATAGTGTCTGTGTTCTTTTGCCCATCTTATTATTTTCTGATCAATTTGATGTTATTTTAATGGACAAAAAATAAGTTTTTCTTTTAAAAAAAAGGACATTTCTAAGTGACCCCAAACTTTTGAATGGTAGTGTATGTCTAATGGTAAGTATAGGGAGTATAGTAGTACTTTAATCCCCAAGGGTAAAATCATGTGACAGCCAGTATAGTAATCAAAAATGGGAGTGAAACACTGAGCTAAGGAACTAGCCTTGGCCTGTCATGCTACACGACTGCTTGTCGAACATCTCATTCCAACATCATCGGCATTAATATGGCATTAATATGGCGTTTGGACCTCACTTTGTGCACAGTGGCATTGTCATGCTGAAACAGGAAAGGGCCTTCCCCAAACTGTTGCCATGTAGTTGGAAGCACAGCATCGTCTAGAATGTTATTGTATGCTGTAGAGTTAAGATGTCCTTTCACTGGAACTAAGGGGCCTAGCCCGAACCATGAAAACAGCCCCAGACAATTAAACCCAGTAAAATACTACATTAGTAAAAGTACATACGTATTTACTTTTGAATATACTTAAGTGTCAAAAGTAAATGCAATTGCAAAAAATATACTTTATGTTTTAAAAGTAAAACTATAAATGATTTCAAATAGCTTATATTAACCAAACTGCACAAATCTTTTCAGTTTTTGTTTATTTACGGACAGCCAGGGGCACACTCCAACACTCAGAAATAATTTGCAAATGAAGCATGTGTGTTTAGTGAGTCCTCCAGATCAGAGGCAGTAGGGATGACCAGGAATGTTCGCTTGATAGGTGCGTTAATTGGACCATTTTCCTGTCCTGCTAAGCATTCCAAATGTAACGAGTGCTTTGGAGTGTCAGGGTAAATGTATGGAGTAAAATTTACATTATTTTCTTTAGGAATGTTGTGGAGTAACACTAAAAGTTGTCAAAAATATAAATAGTAAAGTAAAGTACAGATACCCCAAACAACTACTTAAGTAGTACTTTAAAGTATTTTTACTTCAGTACTTTACACCACTTTTTGTGACTAGAGCGAGTACAGCTACGACCAGAAGTGACTTTCCGGAGCAGGTTAAAGAGAGCACCACCATTTTCAGACAATTCACCAACTTGGGTGAAAGCAGTGTGCAACATAGTAAATTGGTGGTGGAAAATTGTGTTTTATTGAGACAGTTAACATATTTTTCCTTTTTTTTCACCATTATAGCTGGTTAAGGAGGAAAATGATGCTTTTGCAGCCTGCATGGAGGATGCTTTATGCACGAGCTGTCCATGTATTACCGGGAATGCACATCAATCCTAGATAGTGCAGATTTAGCACCAACTATCGGCTGCCAAGGCTAAGAAGTTTAGAAGTTAAATTATGTTGAAATGGTTTATTTTACCCACTGAGTGAAAAATATACTTGAGTTACATTGTTTTTTTTCTGGGGGTGGATTATCCCTTTAATGTAAACACAGGCATTTATGTTACGGAAACACTGATAAAATGGCATAGGCTCATTTTTGTTATTATCCGGTGTTAAAACGAGTGATTAATTCCACGCTTTCGCACCTCTTTCAAGTTGTGAATAGGCTGATACACTTGATCTCCACAGACATAAGGCTACTGTTTCGACTTCAACCAAGTCTTGGCCTACTTGTTGTTTTCATTTCTCCCCTTTCCAACGGCCGGCCGGCAAAGGGCAAGCTGGAGCGACACACCCCCACAATCTTCGCTGATAAGAAGTGACAAAGTCCAAACTAGCCAATGGGCTGCTGGCTTCCGAAGGCTGCGTGCCGAACTGGAGTGTTTATGTATTCTGAGGACCAATGAGAGTGAACTGAAGGCGGTGCCCTGTGAAGCTCACCAGGCTGCACCAGTGGTCTGGACACGCAGGGGAGTGGAGGCGTGGTATTTTATTTTACTAAATAACTAAACAATCTTTAACTATACCGTAGAACAGCGGTAACAGACGGAGATCGATTCCAGACAATCCCGATAAATGTATTTTATTACAGATATCTGCACTAAAATCTATAGAAAGCGGGTCATCTTTCTCTAGTCCAATGATGAATTCTAAACGTCTGCTTGACATGTCCGCTGTTGGAATACGTCTCGGGGGCGCTTCGAAACAAGCCGGTATTGATCAGCATGCAGAGGGGTCCAAGGGACGCAAAATTACTGTCGCCGCCACTGCGGACAGCGGTGTCATTCTGGCGTGCAAGAATGGTCCCGCAACGGGAGCAGTTTTCTACAAAGTCGTGTTGGATGATGGATCTTTAAGAGAATGTACAAGACAGGACACCGTCCTCAATGTGAATGACCTGTCATCAGGGAGAGAAAAATACCACCTGAATAAAGTAGGTTCTATTCCATATTTGTTGGTCTAACAGTGAGTTGGTTAGTTATTCATTTCCACCCTATTAAATTATTCACATGAAGTCCCATTGTTACCGAAAAGCCTAATTGTGCAGTCACCCGCAATACAGAACCAGTCCGCTCTGACTTCTCTGTAGCCTCTTCGCTCCGGAAGACCTGTAGCCCACAGTTTGTGCGCCCAATAAGGTTACAGGGCTCCCGGAGCGAAGAGGCTAACTCTGCTGACGACGTGACCCGGTTATGTTCTCAAGTGAAAATATAGGTCAGGCATGCGACTAACCCGAGTTAGTTAGCCTACTAATTACAAATAGTAGCCTATATATGACGGATTTCATCTGTTAAAATGGCGGCCCATTGCATGTTCAAAGTTTTTAAATGTTCAGTCAAAATCATGTTTTCATGAAATTGGGTCATATGGATGAAACCATATCAAAGTAGGACGACCAAAGTATGAACATATCTGTTGCTTCTACATTGATAAAGTTTGATCATAAATGTACTGGTCCCCTCCCCATGTCAAACACTTATTCAGGAGGTGGGATGGAGGCAGGATTATTAAAAAGCCTAATTTACAAAATGCCACATTTGGTAATGTTTTATTCTCTTACCTAATTCAAAAATAAATGCAGCCTTTTAACAAACAAACCAGAAGGTGTTTGCAGAGGGGCGTGGTTTACATGGCTAGGTAGCTCGTCTACTGGTGCCAAAATTTGACTGCAGCACGTCAACAAATATAATAAGAGCTTTCACCTACTCGTCTAAGACACTTAACCCCTTTCATATGTGTCTGGTGTTCGCTATTAACTGGCTGACAAGGTCTTCAGCCAGCATGGAACAAACGCGGGGAAGGGTTGCCCAAAACTGCTACAGTTGTCATATCATTACATCGAGACATGCCAAATGGAAAATTCTTAGAAACGTTTTGATATTGTTGATATGCATGCAATATGAATGTTGTCTCTTTCAATGACAGACCGACCAGGGTAAAATCTATGATCCTTTTTTGATGTCACTTGTTAAATCCACTTTAATCAGTGTAGGTAGGTGAAGGGAAGCAGACAGGTTAAACAACGATTTGTAAGCCCTGAGGCAATTGAGACATGGATTCGGTATGTTTGCCATTCAGAAGGTGAATGGGCAAGACAAAATATTGAAGTGCCTTTTGAAAGGAGTATGGTAGTAGGTGGCAGGTGCACTGGTGGGTTTTTCAGGCTTCCCGTGTGAATCAAGAATGGTCCACCACCCAAAGGGCACCCAGCCAACTTGACACAACTGTGGGAAGCATTGGTGTCAACATGGGCCAGCATCCCTGTGGAACGCTTTCGACACCTTGTAGAGCCCATGCCCTGACAAATTGAGGCTGTTCTCTGGGAAAAAGGGGGTGAAACTCAATATTAGGAAGGTTAAAGATGCACTATGCAGAAACTGCTTCGCCATTTTCTGATTGCTAAAATTTTAATGGTTTGCCTAATTTCAGTTTGTGACAAAACAAGCAAGTATAATGTAGGGAATCATTGTACCATCTAAACTGCTGTGACATATTTTTCCATAACCAAAAACATTGTATTTTCAGCTGTTTGAAGCTGGTGTACAAAACCCAAAGTAAAAGATGCAAAAACTAAACTTAAGAGCGGGAAGCATATGTAACGGATGTGAAACGGCTAGCTTAGTTAGCGTGAGCGCTAAATAGCGTTTCAATCAGTGACGTCACTTGCTCTGAGACCTTGAAGTAGTAGTTCCCCTTGCTCTGCAAGGGCCGCGGCTTTTGTGGAGCGATGGGTAACGACGCTTCGTAGGTGTCAGTTGTTGATGTGTGCAGAAGGTCCCTGGTTCGCGCCCGGGTATGGGCGAGGGGACGGTTTAAACTTATACTGTTACATTGATGCTGTTGACCCGGATTACTGGTTGCTGCGGAAAAAGGAGGAAGGTCAAAAGGGGGGTGAGTGTAACGGATGTGAAACGGCTAGCGTGGGCGCTAAATAGCGTTTCAATCAGTGACGTCACTTGCTCTGAGACCTTGAAGTAGTAGTTCCCCTTGCTCTGCAAGGGCCGCGGCTTTTGTGGAGCGATGGGTAACGACGCTTCGTAGGTGTCAGTTGTTGATGTGTGCAGAAGGTCCCTGGTTCGCGCCCGGGTATGGGCGAGGGGACGGTTTAAACTTATACTGTTACACATAGAAATAGCGAACAGGCTTGCTTTCAATGCGAATGACGGATCTATAAAACACATTTCTATATGAATTTGGTCGGGTTGCCCAAATATTATGTTGATTTTGGCCTTCAACATCAGATGCGATCAGGACACGCAGGTTGACATGTCAAAACAAACTGAACCAACTGTATAATTTTGGGGACAGGTCAAAACACACAAGATTCATGGACATTTAGCTAGCTAGCTAGCTTGCTGCTGCTAGTTAATTTCTCCTGGGATATACACATTGGGTTGTTTTTTTTACTTGAAATGTAAAAGGTCCTTTATTTTGCTGGATTGTTGTAGAATCTCGACTCATTTTGAGTCACACAATATCATGTGTCCTCTACTCCAACAATGAATCCACAGATAAAAGAGGAAACCTAATTAGTTTCTAGTAACCTCTTCTCCTTCTGTGGATTATATATGGCGGTCCCTTTTTTGCCTTCAAGTTTACTATTTTTCAAAAATGAAATCTATGGCATGCTAGGATGCTTAACACAGAAGTTTATACTATAAATATTTGAACAACAGTTCAGAAAGCGTGGTTCACACTTTTTTTTGACATAGTGTGCCTTCAACGGGATTCGACCTCATACCCACACATCCCTTAATGTTCAGTCTTGTGTTTTACAACACACGGTTTGAAAAGGCACGTGATCAAACAAAGCTTTGGGCATCATTGATGACGTACTTTGATAAAGTGATACACGCATCGACACACTGCTTCGAAGATAGCTGCTTAGCGATTTCGACGCATGCCTCGGAGCTCTGGTTTCAAACGTAACATCACTAACTGAAATTGTCCAAGATGAACGAGCTAGCTAGCTTGATAAACAGTGCTGACAATTCCATTTAGGCATGCTAGATAAATTATACAGTCAACATTTTGTTTACATTGACGCTTTTACAATAATCAAACAGTTGGAATAACAAATAATTTGTAAAACATACATGACAGGATTGATGTTTCAGTGTTTGTTACTTTGTGTATCAGCAAATTTGCTTGAAATAATCTCACTGGAACACTGCTCACTGCATGTTGCTTGACAAAAGCGGTTTCAAAGAATCCCCAGTCAAGGTGCGCTCACTGTCCACTCGGCCTACTAGCTCCCTGTCCACTCGGCCTACTAGCTCCCTGTCCACTCGGCCTACTAGCTCCCCGCCCACTCAGCCTACTAGCTCCCTGCCCACTCAGCCTACTAGCTCCCCACCCACTCAGCCTACAAGCTCCCCGCCCACTACTAGCTCCCCACCCACTCAGCCTACAAGCTCCCTGCCCACTCAGCCTACTAGCTCCCTGTCCACTCGGCCTACTAGCTCCCTGTCCACTCGGCCTACTAGCTCCCTGTCCACTCGGCCTACTAGCTCCCTGTCCACTCGGCCTACTAGCTCCCTGTCCACTCGGCCTACTAGCTCCCTGTCCACTCGGCCTACTAGCTCCATGTCCACTCGGCCTACTAGCTCCCTGTCCACTCGGTCTACTAGCTCCCTGTCCACTCGGTCTACTAGCTCCCTGTCCACTCAGTCTACTAGCTCCCTGTCCACTCAGTCTACTAGCTCCCTGTCCACTCAGTCTACTAGCTCCCTGTCCACTCAGTCTACTAGCTCCCTGTCCACTAGCTCCCTGTCCACTCAGCCTACTAGCTCCCTGTCCACTCAGCCTACTAGCTCCCTGTCCACTCAGCCTACTAGCTCCCTGTCCACTCAGCCTACTAGCTCCATGCCCACTCAGCCTACAAGCTCCCTGCCCACTCAGCCTACTAGCTCCCTGCCCACTGAGCCTACTAGCTCCCCGTCCACTCAGGCTACTATGTCCCTGTCCACTCAGCCTACTATGTCCCTGTCCACTCAGCCTACTAGCTCCCCGCCCACTCACAGCCTACTAGCTCCCCGTCCACTCAGTCTACTAGCTCCCCGTCCACTCAGCCTACTAGCTCCCCACCCACTCAGCCTACAAGCTCCCCGCCCACTACAAGCTCCCTGCCCACTCAGCCTACTAGCTCCCTGCCCACTCAGCCTACTAGCTCCCCGTCCACTCAGGCTACTATGTCCCTGTCCACTCAGCCTACTAGCTCCCCGCCCACTCACAGCCTACTAGCTCCCCGCCCACTCAGTCTACTAGCTCCCCGCCCACTCAGCCTACTAGCTCCCCGCCCACTCAGCCTACTAGCTCCCCGCCCACTCAGCCTACAAGCTCCCTGCCCACTCAGCCTACAAGCTCCCTGCCCACTCAGCCTACAAGCTCCCTGCCCACTCAGCCTACTAGCCCCCCCCCACTCAGCCTACTAGCTCCCCGCCCACTCAGGCTACTATGTCCCTGTCCACTCAGGCTACTATGTCCCTGTCCACTCAGCCTACTAGCTCCCCGCCCACTCACAGCCTACTAGCTCCCTGCCCACTCAGTCTACTAGCTCCCCGCCCACTCAGCCTACTAGCTCCCCACCCACTTAGCCTACAAGCTCTCCGCCCACTACTAGCTCCCTGCCCACTCAGCCTACAAGCTCCCTGCCCACTCAGCCTACAAGCTCCCTGCCACTCAGCCTACAAGCTCCCTGCCCACTCAGCCTACTAGCTCCCTGCCCACTCAGCCTACTAGCTCCCTGCCCACTCAGCCTACTAGCTCCCTGCCCACTCAGTCTACTAGCTCCCCGCCCACTCAGCCTACTAGCTCCCCGCCCACTCAGCCTACTAGCTCCCCACCCACTCGGCCTACAAGCTCCCCGCCCACTACTAGCTCCCCGCCCACACAGCCTACTAGCTCCCCGCCCACTCAGCCTACTAGCTCCCCGCCCACTCAGCCTACTAGCTCCCCGCCCACTCAGCCTACTAGCTCCCCGCCCACTCAGCCTACTAGCTCCCCGCCCACTCAGCCTACTAGCTCCCCGCTCACTCAGTCTACTAGCTCCCCGCCCACTCAGCCTACTAGCTCCCCGGCCACTCAGCCTACTAGCTCCCCGGCCACTCAGCCTACTAGCTCCCCGCCCACTCAGCCTACTAGCTCCCCGCCCACTCAGCCTACTAGCTCCCTGCCCACTCAGCCTACTAGCTCCCTGCCCACTCAACCTAGTAGCTCCCCGCCCACTCAGCCTACAAGCTCCCCGCCCACTACTAGCTCCCCGCCCACTCAGCCTACTAGCTCCCCACCCACTTAGCCTACAAGCTCTCCGCCCACTACTAGCTCACTGCCCACTCAGCCTACAAGCTCCCTGCCCACTCAGCCTACAAGCTCCCTGCCACTCAGCCTACAAGCTCCCTGCCCACTCAGCCTACTAGCTCCCTGCCCACTCAGCCTACTAGCTCCCTGCCCACTCAGCCTACTAGCTCCCTGCCCACTCAGCCTACTAGCTCCCCGCCCACTCAGCCTACTAGCTCCCCGCCCACTCAGCCTACTAGCTCCCCACCCACTTAGCCTACAAGCTCCCCGCCCACTACTAGCTTCCCGCCCACACAGCCTACTAGCTCCGCCCCCACTCAGCCTACTAGCTCCCCGCCCACTCAGCCTACTAGCTCCCCGCCCACTCAGCCTACTAGCTCCCCGCCCACTCAGTCTACTAGCTCCCCGCCCACTCAGCCTACTAGCTCCCCGCCCACTCAGCCTACTAGCTCCCCGCCCACTCAGCCTACTAGCTCCCCGCCCACTCAGCCTACTAGCTCCCCGCCCACTCAGCCTACTAGCTCCCTGCCCACTCAGCCTACTAGCTCCCTGCCCACTCAACCTAGTAGCTCCCCGCCCACTCAGCCTACAAGCTCCCCGCCCACTACTAGCTCCCCGCCCACTCAGCCTACAAGCTCCCCGCCCACTCAGTCTACTAGCTCCCCGCCCACTCAGTCTACTAGCTCCCCGCCCACTCAGTCTACTAGCTCCCCGCCCACTCAGTCTACTAGCTCCCCGCCCACTCAGCCTACTAGCTCCCCTCCCACTCAGCCTACTAGCTCCCCGCCCACTCAGCCTACAAGCTCCCTGCCCACTCAGTCTACTAGCTCCCCGCCCACTCAGTCTATACTGAACAAAAATATCAACGCAACATGCAACAATTTCAAAGATTTTGCTGAGTTACAGTTCATATAAAGAAATCTGTCAATTTAAATAAATTCATTCGGCCCTAATCGATGGATTTCACATGACTGGGAATACAGATATGCATCTGTTGGTCAAAGACACCTTAAAAACAAGGTAGGGTTGTGGATCAGAACAAGTCAGTATCTGGTGTGACCACCATTTGCCTCATGCAGCCCGACACATCTCCTTTGCATAGAGCTGATCAGGCTGTTGATTGTGGCCAGTGGAATGTTGTCCCACTCCTCTTCAATGGCTGTGCGAATTTGCTGGATATTGGCGGGAATTGGAACACGCTGTCGTACACAGCCATCCAGAGAATCCCAAATATGCTCAATGGGTGACATGTCTGGTGAGTATGCAGGCCATGGAAGAACTGGGACATTTTCAGCTTCCAGGAATTGCGTACAGATATTTGCGACATGGGGCCTTGCATTATCATGCTGAAACATGAGGTGATTACGGCAGACAAATGGCACGACAATGGACCTCAGGATCTCATCACGGTATTTCTGGGCATTCAGATTGCCGTCGATGAAATTAAATTGTGTTCATTATCCGTAGCTTATTCCTGCCCATACCATAACCCCACCGCCACCATGGGGCACTCTGTTCACAACGTTAACATCAGCAAACTGGTCGCCCACATAACTCCATACACGTGGTCTGCGGTTGTGAGGCCGGTTGGACGTACTGCCAAACTCTCTAAAATGATGCTGGAGGTGGTTTATGGTAATTTAATGTTAATTTCTCTATCTGGCAACAACTCCAACAACTCTGGTGGACATCCCTGCAGTTAGCATGACAATTGCACGCTTCCTCAAAACTTGTGGCATTGTGTTGTGTGACAAAACTTCACATTTTAGAGTGGCCTTTTATTGTCCCCAGCTCAAGGTGCACTTGTGTAATGATCATTCTGTTTAATCAGCTTCTTGATGCCACACCTGTCAGGTGGATGGATTACCTTGGCAAATGAGAAGTGCTCACTAACAGGGATGTAAATAAATGTGTGCACAACGTTTGAGAGAAATAAGCTTTTTGTGCGTATGGAACATTTCTGAGATATTTTATTTCAGCTCATGAAACATGGGACCAACATGTTTTGTTTAGTCTGTCTTTTCAGACTTCCTGGTAGTTTCACATGAGAAATACATTTTCTCCATTTTTATCAGGATACATTTTCTGGTTGATGGTTTAGTCACACTAGAGGCTGCTTTACATGGGAATCAGAATGACTGTTCAGGACAAAACAGACCAAACGGACATGGAGAAATGCTTGTTTAAGACTTGGTGCCACTCCAATCTATCCATATCTATCCATCTATACATGTTTAGTTCTTGGGGCACTATAACCACATTGTAGTTAAATTGGTACAGCATTCTCACTCATTGGTGCAACAAAACATAGCCTCTTTCAGAGCACGCCTCAAAATATGTTAATGTGCGAGAAACAACAATACCATGCACCCACTAGTGGTCTAAAGGTTTTTGGCAATCCAAAGATACTGTACTAGAGCACACATTACACCGGTTTTAAGGTCTCTGCACTGGCTGCCTGTGAGTTTTAGAATTAATTTTAAGATTATTCTATTGGTTTTTAAATAAATCCTTGATTGTGCACCCCAATACATGTCAGACATGCTTTTAAGTTATGTACCCAGTAGGTTCCTCAGGTCCTCGGGCACTGGCCTTTTAACTATCCCAAAGCCTAGGACCAAAAACCATGGAGAGGCAGTTACTATGCCCCCAGCCTCTGGAACAGCCTGCCAGAGAACCTAGAGAAGCCAAAACTGTGGCCATTTTTTAAAGAGATCTTAAAACACACATTTTTGACTTTTCTTTTTAGTCATTCAGATTCAGTGACACAGCTTCTATATTTCCTTACAAACAAAATCTCCAGCACATGTCCCCTTCCCAACAATGTAGCCAAAAACATATGTTAAATGGTGCCTAAAACTATCATGCGGACTATGTAATTAACTTTATATTATCTATTTTTACCACAAGCTTTGGAAGCTTTGGAAGCAAAAAGCACTAACATCAGTTCTGAGACTCCAACATTTCGATCATTTCTCTGTGTGTGTATTGTTCTTCATCCTTCAGGCAGGTTGTGGTGGGGAGGCAGATGAAAGAAACAGTGGTCTGACTGGGATCCTTACTAACGGCAGTCCCACACACTGCCTGATCCGGAAAGGGCAGAAGGCGGACAAACACATGCACTCAGAGGCCAGGGACCCGCTGGTGCCCAGCGGTTGCCAGGCAACAAATGGACAGCAAGTTCCACCTGAGGAGAGATACCCTCATCCCTCCTCCCAAATACCTGTCCCCCGACGCAGGTAGGGACCACATGGCTAATAACTGTTATTGCCTAGTAAGGCATGGATAACGTTATGTTTATTACCTGTAGCATGGTTGCTGCCTTACCCATAGTTGGGTTTATACCATTCCAGGTCCAGATGATGCAGTCATTGAATTTCAGAAAGTTGATAGAATTTCAGAAAGTTAAAATAGCTCTAAGAATTGGCATAGCATTTCAAAAAGTGAAAACAGAATTGGGTGTTTTCACCTCAAATCCCAAAACATTCCTGAATAAACTAGAGTTTAAATGGAATTGACTCTAGCCTTGTAGTGGTTCAAGCTATCCTATGGTTTGGGTATAAATGTTGTGGGGGAGGCTTGGTCAGATGACCGCTGTTGGATTCTTAGAATGCTTTTCAGTGTTCCAGAATCAGAATAGTTCTGGAATATTCTCAAGACTTTAGAAAATAACTCAGTGTCAAAGTTCTATAATAAGGTCAAGATTGCCCAATCATGTGAGAGAAAATGGGAAAAATGATGGTCATGTTGCTGTTGACTGATAAGCCTAAACCAATACTGCTCTTACTGTGATAGTGCCAATGAACCAATTGCTAGATTAGTCAATGCACAAATCAATGCACAAGATGTCAATGGCTTGTGTCACTGCCTTGCACACCATGGCCAACCACACACAAATGTTTTCTTTTTTACCATAACATTGAGATTCAAGTATCTCTCACATTTAGCGCTACAGAAGAATACCCATGTTCCGCCTTGTTGAGATCTTTCATACTAGATGACATTGTGTTGAAGCATCTGTCATGGATTGGACATGCTGTGGAATTATCCACTCCCTAAGATCCCCAGCCCCTTCTAATCTGAAAAATCATTATTATGTCCAGGCGAGATGGACTCCTGCAACTTAATCCATGCCTCATATTCAGATGAAAGTGTTAACGCGTTCCCTTTTCTTTCTATAATCTCTCTGTGTCTATCCAGACTCGGTATCATTAAGCGTGTGTCTGTGTTTGTTTATATGTTATTCTGTCAGTAGTTTGTACTGTTGTGTGTGACTCAGTGGCTAGCAGAGCGAGAGAAGCTCAAGGCTGTTTTCCCTGTGAATCACACTCACACACATGCGCGTGCACTGGTGTGTTGTGCAGGGCACTCTCTCTGATAGGGATCGACTGAAGAAGCACACACACAGCGGCCCAGACACAGGCAGCAGTCAGAGGGAGAGAGAGCTGTGTCTGTCCAGGGACATGGCCAGCCAGGCTCTAATAGATAACTATGTTACATAACAGACAGGAGGTCTGGGAACTCAAGCCTTTTTATTCACCATTTTTTACAACCATTGATAGTTTGGAACAACTGTCTCTGTGTGAGGGGGAACTCTGTGTCTGTGTGTCTCCGTCTCTGTGTGAGGGGGAACTGTGTGTCTGTGTCTCTGTGTGAGGGGGAACTCTGTGTGTCTCTGTCTCTGTGTGAGGGGGAACTCTGTGTATGTGTGTCTCTGTCTCTGTGTGAGGGGGAACTCTGTGTCTATGTATGTGTGTCTGTGTGTGAGGGGGGGAACTCTGTGTCTCTGTGTGAGGGGGGAACTCTGTGTCTGTGTGCGCGAGGGGTAGGAGTTGCAATGTGGTTATACATTAACAAAGTTCCCTACGGTAGTAGAGTTGCAATGAGGTCTTGATAAAATCCAATATGGTGGATCAATGGAGAACAATGGCCTGATGAGTGTGTTGTTGGTTTAAAATCACTGTTCTCTTATATCAGGATCATGTGAAGTTCATGTGCAGGAAATCATGTGTGATGAAAGTGTCCTCCCGGGGAGCATGCAGCAAGATTGAGCTTGCTTTCCAAAGTACGGACACTTTCTGTGTGTGTGTCACTGGGTGAGTAAGTATGTGGGTGAGAAATTCAGTTCAGTGCGTGTGTGTGTGCGCAGCGCGCATGTGTTTGCGAGAGCCAGCCAACACAACAGCTGCCATGCTCACCTTTCACCTATGACTTGAAATGCCTTTTCTCCCCCAGTCTGAGTTGATGACTCCCTTACTGTCCTGCTCTATCCTCCAGCATATTAAACAGGGCATACAGCCAGGGCTGCTAACAACTTTGAATAATGTTACATAGGCCTAATGATTTGGTCATATTTGTCGAGGCCCTTGTGGCTACATTAAACGTTTGGATTAGCTCCTCGTCTCACCCTGCTCCCCTTCAAATGGGTGTCTGCTCTATGCGGGCGTCTGTAAGCCAGTTTCTCTTAGCAGGAGCATAAGGATCAGTTACAGTCAAATAGATTCTGTCATTTATCTGCAATAAGAAGGAATTGGATATTGGTTGTTTGTATGGCTGTATTCATTCCGTGATGAAAAGGTAAAAATAAGCACAGAAAATAAATAGTGGTTCAGTCCACTAGTGTCCATCTGTCCCACAGTTCAATGCTACAGTCTGTTGTATAGTTTTATGGTCTGACTATAGACAGTTTCTTGTTGTAAGCTACTTCTTCACAGTGTAATCGAGCATTTGCCTTGTTTCACCTCTCAGCTGTCACACTTGTGTATGTGTGTGTCTGGTGTGTGTACGTGTGTGTTTGTTTCACCTCTCACACCCTAGCCAGGCAGTGTTTTGTAGAGTTGGGCAATGTGTTCAGTTCAGGCCTTTATCACTGTGTTACTGTTTGTCCTGCAGACAAGCCCAGACAAGCTTCTCTGCAACTAAAAGAGGAGGGACTTGGGTTGGGGCAGCTTTTTGGTAGCCTGAGTACCAGTCTCTTTAGCTAATCCACTCCCTATACTTCATGTCATGTGACTAAGAGACTGGCCTTTCTGCTATCTTCAAATCAGTCACAATACGATGCAGAGTTCGATTTGGCAGCTTCTCTTCTAAAACCATTGACAACTGTGCTGTTTTCAAGGGATTGTTAAATACATTTTATATCACCTCTTGACGAGCATAATCAGAACTACACATGTCCAATTATTCCACATTTATCTCTATCATAAGAGTCATACAGCAAGTAACTGCATGTTTTTCATGATCAGTAAACCTCAATTAAGCATGCATTTTGAAATATGTGAGGGTAGGCTATCCATTTGACATGTGAGCAAACAACATGTCATTTAGCTTGCTTCATCAGAGATTAGGCTTTTGGAAAGAGCTTGACATCCGCAAGTCCTCTTGGTGGTAAAGTTGTCAGTCGGACCATTGTCATCTCTATAGATTGCAAGCAAATCAACCAATATTTGGATATATCCATCTAGTTCATCTAGTTAGTTTGTTAACTAGCCATATTTGGATCTATCCACCTAGTTTATCTAGTTAGTTAGTTAACTAGCCAAGTCAACCAATATTTGGATATTTCCATCTAGTTTATCCAGTTAGTTTGTTAACTAGCCATATTTGGATATTTCCATCTAGTTTATCTAGTTAGTTAACTAGCCATATTTGGATATAGCCATATTTGGATATATCCAGTTAGTTTGTTAACTAGCCATATTTGGATCTATCCACCTAGTTTATCTAGTTAGTTTGTTAACTAGCCATATTTGGATATATCCACCTAGTTTATCCAGTTAGTTTGTTAACTAGCCATATTTGGATATATCCATCTAGTTTATCCAGTTAGTTTGTTAACTAGCCATATTGACGTTAGCTGACAACATCAATCAATGTAGCCTGTCGGCAGCAATTGTGATTAAACACTCTTAAAAGTAATGTTGAAATAGGGAAAACATTAGCTAACTTTGCTAGATTGGCATATGTTTGGAGAAAAAAGTGCATTAGGTCTACCTACTACTATGTTTAGCCAAGTTTCTACTGGTAGCTAGCAAAGTACTAATTTGTATTAATTTATTTTATATCAGTCAAATATCCAATTAATGGTTGCCAATATTGAGTGATATCATGACTACCCTCACGTATCTCAAAATTCAAAAGGCACTGGCACATCTGAGCTATCTTTGTTGCAGGTGCATGGTAACAATTGAATAACATGAGAGAGAAACCAGTGTGCGGGTTTCTACTTTCTACCCTCGCGTATCTGAAATGACATGATCAACTGATGTTTACTGGTCATGAAAAACATGCGCTTACTTGTTGTAGCCTATAACTTTGATGATGATAGAGCTAAATGTGCGCAATTGTTTTGCATGGAATATTTGGACATTTGTAGTCCGCTCTTCAAGAGGTCATGATATTACAACCGAATAGACACCCACTTGTCAATGGTTTTAGTGGACCTGCGGGTCTCCTTGCCCCCCAGCAGAAAAATCGAACGCTCTGCACCTTATTGTGCCATTTTATTGATAATTACCTACATGAACATTGTATCATTTAATGACCTTGAGAAAAACAGAGGATCAGATCCTGATTCGATCACCCTAACAGCTATCCTCAAATCACAATGATTATGCAAATATTGAAACTTTTTTTCTCCACAGAACACGTTGGTATCTGCTTGCTAAGCAACCATTTTTTGTTTGTCCAGATATTATCAGTCTGTCAAAACTTGCTAGCTCATGTCTAAATTCTCAAACTAAATACATACTGCAATTTGAACCACAGAACAGTTTGTTTTCATTTAAAGCCTCAGATACAACAACTTGCCTAGCTAACAGCTAAATGTTTGTTTTTGACTTTGTTATAAATTCTAATTCTATTTTTGATGCATGTTTTTTCCAACAACCAATGAGCAACTCTGCTGTAAATCCAGCATTTATTGAACTTTGAGATTACCGAAATGCCAGGCTCTTTAGCAATGACAAGGTACTCAGTCTAGTTTTTTTGGCTGGTTTGTTGTGAAATGCTTTGTTTTCTTTACTCTTCTCCTGCAGGTTTTGGCTCTGAGGCAGTTGTTTAAGTGAATGGAAATACTTCCCCAGCCTGCTTGTACAAGGCCAATCCGACCTAATTTCTCTATGTCAACGCTGTGAGAGATTGCCACTGATAGGTCAGTCAGTCTATCTTTAGCTCAGCCAGCTAACATATAGTGGGGCAAAAAAGTATTTAGTCAGCCACCAATTGTGCAAGTTCTCCCACTTAAAAAGATGAGAGAGGCCTGTAATTTTCATCATAGGTACACTTCAACTATGACAGACAAGGAGGGAAAAAAAATCCAGAAAATCACATTGTAGGATTCTTTATGAATTTAAAGAAAACTGTTAAAATAAACTCAGAAACTGTTAAAATAATGTCTGTGAGTATAACAGAACTCATATGGCAGGCAAAATCCTGAGAAAAATCCAACCAGGAAGTGGGAAATCTGAGGTTTGTAGTTTTTCAAGTGATTGCCTATCCAATATCCAGTGTAAATGGGGTCAATTCCACTAAATGATGCAAATGAACCTATAGACCGATAAGCATGACCAGTCAAATGCGTTTACATCGACTGGTGTTTACATCATTGAATTGGCTAAAAGGCATTTATTTCACCATTTTTTTTGTCTTCTTCTCCCGCACAATCGAGGGGAGTTCCTTGCTAATTAGTGGCCTTAATTAATCAATCAAGTACAAGGGTGTTGCAAAAACCCGCAGACACTCAGCCCTCCGTGGAATGAGTTTGACACCTGTTTTATAGCCGACACTGTAATGGAAAACTGTAATTTATAATTTTAGGTATTATCAACATGTTTAACTGCAGCATGCTGTATATTATGGTGCACTGTGGGAAAATTGCTGTATTTCATATGGTACTGTAATTCCACCCTACAGAATACAGTGTTGTACCTATCTTTTGACAACTATCTAGTACCTAGCTTTTGACAACTATCTAGTACCTAGCTTTTGACAACTATCTAGTACCTAGCTTTTGACAACTACCTAGTACCTAGTTTTTGACAACTAGTGGGTGCATGGTATTGTTGTATCTAGCTCATTAACATACTTTTAGGCGTGCCTTGAAAGAGGCTATATTTGTTGCACCCTTGAGTGAGAATGCTGTACCAATTTAAGTCCTATGTGGTTATAATACCCCTTCAATTTAAAATGTATAGGGGACAGATTAGAGCAGGCAGCAAATCTTAAACCTTATATGTTTTTGCTGTGTTGTTTTGGTCGGTGACAGTTTGGGAGCCTTTATCTACTCTAGATTTGCAAGTGATATAAAGCACAAAATATTTATTAATGTGTTGTAACCCAGTAATGTTACTTTAGATACCAGAGCTCTGAGGCGTTGAAATTGCTAGGCAGTTTATTTCGAAGCACTGTGCCGGTGCTTATATTGCTTTATCAGAAGGATGTGGTGAATGACGTCTGAAGCCTCGTTTGGTCGAACGACCAGCTGATTGGTTTGGTATTGGTTTTGGTAGAAGACAAAAAGGCTACACTGTGCGCGCTACGGCGTGTGTGACGTTGTCTATAATACACTGCTCAAAAAAATAAAGGGAACACTAAAATAACACATCCTTGATCTGAATGAATGAAATATTGTTATTAAATACTTTTTTCTTTAATAGTTGAATGTGCAGACAACAAAATCACACAAATTGTCAATGGAAATCAAATGTATCAACCCATGGAGGTCTGGATTTGGAGTCACACTCAAAATTAAAGTGGAAAACCACACTACAGGCTGATCCAACTTTGATGTGATGTTCTTAAAACAAGTCAAAATGAGGCTCAGTAGTGTGTGTGGCCTCCACGTGCCTGTATGACCTCCCTACAATGCCTGGGCATGCTCCTGATGAGGTGGCGGATGGTCTCCTGAGGGATCTCCTCCCAGACCTGGACTAAAGCATCCGCCAAGTCCTGGACAGTCTTGTTGGTGGATGGAGCGAGACATGATGTCCCAGATGTGCTCAATTGGATTCAGGTCTGGGGAACGGGCGGGCCAGTCCATAGCATCAATGCCTTCCTCTTGCAGGAACTGCTGACACACTCCAGCCACATGAGGTCTAGCATTGTCTTGCATTAGGAGGAACCCAGGGCCAACCGCACCAGCATATGGTCTCACAAGGGGTCTGAGGATCTCATCTCGGTACCTAATGGCAGTCAGGCTACCTCTTGCACAGCCCCCCAAAGAAATGCCACCCCACACCATGACTGACCCACCGCCAAACCGGTCATGCTGGAGGATGTTGCAGGCAGCAGAACGTTCTCCACGGCATCTCCAGAGTCTGTCACGTCTGTCACATGTGCTCAGTGTGAACCTGCTTTCATCTGTGAAGAGTACACGGCGCCAGTGGCGGATTTGCCAATCTTGGTGTTCTCTGACAAAAGCCAAACGTCCTGCACGGTGTTGGGCTGTAAGCACAACCCCCACCTGTGGACGTTGGGCCCTCATACCACCCTCATGGAGTCTGTTTCTGACCGTTTGAGCAGACACATGCACATTTGTGGCCTGCTGGAAGTCATTTTGCAGGCCTCTGGCAGTGCTCCTCCTGCTCCTCCTTGCACAAAGGTCCTGCTGCTGGGTTGTTGCCCTCCTACGGCCTGATGTACTGGTCTGTCTCCTGGTAGCGCCTCCATCCTCTGGACACTACGCTGACAGACACAGCAAACCTTCTTGCCACAGCTCGCATTGATGTGCCGTCCTGGATGAGCTGCACTACCTGAGCCACTTGTGTGGGTTGTAGACTTCGTCTCATGCTACCACTAGAGTGAAAGCACCGCCAGCATTCAAAAGTGACCAAAACATCAGCCAGGAAACATAGGAACTGAGAAGTGGTTTGTGCTCACCACCTGCAGAACCACTCCTTTATTGGGGGTGTCTTGCTAATTGCCTATAATTTCCACCTGTTGTCTATTCCATTTGCACAACAGCATGTGAAGTTTATTGTCAATCAGTGTTGCTTCCTAAGTGGACAGTTTGATTTCACAGAAGTGTGATTGACTTGGAGTTACATTGTGTTGTTTAAGTGTTCCCTTTATTTTTTTGAGCAGTGTATTTTGCCTGTTCTGAATTATTTTGACCGGCAGGTGCCACTTGTCTTGTCTTGATCAAAGCCTTGAGTAATGAATCTATTTTCAACCAAATTGTCTGGAAATGCTCAATGCTTCAGGAAGCTTAGTTTCCCCATCACTAGCTGTAAACACTTTTTCAAGCAGCCAAACTCCCTTGTAATTAAAGTAAAATATTGTGAAATACAAACGCCTCCTCTCAATAAATGTAATTCATCCATCCATTTATTCCTTCCGATTACTGTAGCATTTACTTTTTTACAGTATAATATCGTACATTTTACAAAAAAAACTAACATTTGACAAATGAAATACAGACCTTTGCTCGCCACCAAGCTAGCTGCCTGTAAGATACTGTCAAATTCATGGCAACATAAGATCTGATCACCATGGCAACCCCTTTGCACAATAATACACTTACATAAGACCTGATCACCACCACCACCACAGTTCTCTCTCTTTCTCTCTGTCCTCCCACCCCTTCTCAGACCAGATGCAGCTGCTCCTCCTTTCCCTGTTTTGTCTGTCTCTACGGTCTCCGTCTGTCTCAGCAGAAGAAAAAGAAAGGGCAGTAAGAGAGCTGTTTGGCTGATATAGAAGGATATTTCATGGTTGAAAGCTGCTCCAAACCCTCTTCATGTCCTTTATCTTTCCCATCTTTCTCCCTTTCCATCTCTGTGACCTCTCCCCTTCCCATTAACCCTTCCCCCTCTCTCCAAGTCACAGATCACAGCGGTTGGAGTGACTCTACTTGTTTCACCTTTAACCTTTCAATATGCTGCCACATGACCCATCCAGTGGCAATGTGTGTGTGATCAACTGTCGACCCCGTCCAGCTTGTACAAGCTGCTGTACAAATCAAGGGCCCAGGCCTGAGTTTGGGAACCCTGCAATAAGGGAACATAGTGCCGCGGTCACAGTTCATTTAACATAGATATTTAGCTTATTTTCTCTCCACTGTTGTTAGGCAACATGTGCTGAGGTATTTCTAAACCCGCTGAATCAGGCTCAACTTTCCACGTTCAACGTGGATGGTTTCCTAGTCTCTTCCAAAGATGTCACTAAAACTATTCTGGACATAGTGAGAGGGGGGCACTAAATGTTACACTGTGTTTACTCAGCCATTACCTTGGCTTCTGTGGAGAGAGAGGGGGTTAACTCCTGCACTTCTGCCAATATAATATGGAGCTTTCTGGCAGAAGGACGGTCACAAAGGTCAGCTGGTGGGTTCTAGTACCAACACACCAGAGCAAACCACAAGGACCTGAGTGAGTGTGTCCTGTCAGTGCACTGACAGGACACACTCACTCAGGTCCTTGTGGTTTGCTCTGGTGTGTTGGTACTAGAACCCACCAGCTGACCTTTGTGACCGTCCTGAGCTGTCCTATCAAAGCCCTGTTGTCCTCGCACTAGTCTGGGAATTGCCAAGGACCTCACGATAGGTTATTATCATTGTTATCATGATACTTAGGTGCCAAAATGATATGTATTGTAATTCTCACAGTAGCCCAGTGGGCCAGTAACCAAAATGTCACTGGTTTGAATCCCAGAGCCAACTATGTGAAACATCTGTCGACGTGCCCTTGAGCAAGGCACTTAACCCTAACTGCTCATGTAAGTTGATCTCGATAAGAACATCTGATAAATGACTAAAATGTACAGTATATGTATTGTGATTTGATGTCCCACACATATTGCTCACTACATGTCTTCTGCAGAGAGACAAGAGAGAGCAGGGCAAAATGAGTTCTGATCAGTCAGGGAAATCAAAGGGATGAAAACATGTTGGTTCACTATTTAAAAAGACGATTTAAAGATTTTATTTTTTTTTACAAATTGATAATCAAATATCAAATAATATTGTCAAATATTGATATAATTTTGTTTAAAAATCATATTGCGATATGTTAGTGAATTTCTCCACCCCCCATCACTAATGATACCACCATGGCAATACTTGAAAATGAAAATGCCCCAGGGTGGATGATACATCTCACTGAAGCTGATAGTGTACGTGCGTGCATATGCTTGTGCTGTTTCGGCGTGTCTTACCTAATTCCCCCGACTGCTTACCAAGCCACCCCCACATCTTAATCATTATTTCTCTTCCACTACCTTTTTTCTAAGCTTAGCGACCCCCTCTATCTACTGTCTACACAGCAGGGAGGAGGAACACCACCAAACGTTTCTGTCTACATTTGACAGAATCCCTCCGGAAAAGCTTATTTCACCACCGGGCTTTTCTTCTGTCTACTTTTCAACCGGTTGGTTTGGGTCTGTTCTGAATGTACAATAAACAATAGGAGCCAGCTACTCTATCCCACCACATACTGCCCCTGAGGCCTGGCTAGTTAGTGGTTAAGGAAAAGGCATCCATCTAAAAACACTGTAGCTGGAAAAAAGTATATCCAGGTTTGCCCGCTGTTCACTTTTTTCTGCTCTCCAAAAAGTATTTGGTAACACTTCACTTGGAACAACTTATTATGAAGTGTTATATTGCCTTATAAATGTCAGCGTTCGGTGTGTGTGCCTGTGTGTATGTTTGTGCAGCTATGGAGAGGTTGGTGTTCTCCTTTTTTACAGGCATGGTTACCAGCTGTGACTTTCTCTGGTTTCACTTCAACTTGTGATAGAGCTCTGCTTTGCTGGGACTCATCCCTGGTCTATATGGCACCGTACCCAAACCGGCTGCGCGCCATCGTGTGCAAATTAATTTTGTCGCGATCACGACACACAGGTTGAAATATCAAAACAAACTCTGAACCAATTATATTAATTTGGGGACAGGTCGAAAAGCATTAAACATTTATGGCAATTTATCTAGCTAGCTTGCAGTTGCTAACTCATTTTTTATATTTAGCTAGCTTGCTGTTGCTAGCTAATTTGTCCTGGGATATAAACGTTGAGTTGTTATTTTACCCGAAATGCACAAAATCCTCTACTCCAACAGTTAATCCACACATAAAATGGCCAACCGATGGCATGTGGGTATCTGCTTCTATAAACCAATGAGAAGATGGGAGAGGCAGGACTTGCACCACGTTCAGCGTCACAAATAGAACTGACTTCTATTTTAGCGCTTGGCAATGCAGACGCTCGTTGGTGTGCGCGAGCAGTGTTGGTGCAATGATTGAATAACATGGATGTTTACATTTATTTAGCAACGGATGCGAGTGGTGTGGTCAGCATGTTAGATTTACAGCACAACATCACCTTCTACGCTGTTATCAGACTAGTGTGTGTGTGTGTTGCATTTGTGTGGTACATTGCACATCACTGTGTATGTGTGAGTTATTGTGTGCATGTCACAGTACCAGTCAAAAGTTTTGACACACCTACTCATTCCAGGGTTTTTCTTTATTTTACATTGTAGAATAATAGTGAAGACATCAAACCTATGAAATGTAGTAACCAAAAAAGTGTTAAACAAATCAAAATATATTTTATATGTTAGATTCTTCAAATAGCCACCCTTTGCCTTGATGACAGCTTTGCACACTCTTGGCATTCTAAAAACCAGCTTCATGAGGTACTCACCTGGAATGCATTTCAATGAACAAGTTTGTTGAATTTCTTAAGTGGGGAAACATGGGCATTTCTGACTCCTAGATGTGACTGTGGAGAGGCCTGTGCTGTTAAATGGGGAAACATGGGCATTTCTGACTCCTAGATGTGACTATAGAGAGGCCTGTGCTGTTAAATGGGGAAACATGGACATTTCTGACTCCTAGATGTGACTGTGGAGAGGCCTGTGCTGTTAAATGGGGAAACATGGGCATTTCTGACTCCTAGATGTGACTGTAGAGAGGCCTATGCTGTTAAATGGGGAAACATGGGCATTTCTGACTCCTAGATGTGACTGTGGAGATGCCTGTGCTGTTAAATGGGGAAACATGGTCATTTCTGACTCCTAGATGTGACTGTAGAGAGGCCTGTGCTGTTAAATGGGGAAACAGGTTGTTAGCTCTCTGACTCTCACTTTCTGTATGTTCTCAAATGTGTATAACTATGTCATATTTATGTCTCTTAAGTACTTTTGTTCTCTTTCTGAATGTATTTGTCTTTCTTCGTTGTAGTTGTCTCTCTCTCTGTGAGTGAGTGAGAGTGCTGACTGCCGAGGGTTCACAGTGCTCTACTGACGCCCTGGTTGTTGGATTTCTTTCAGCTGTTTCGCTTCACATGTTTCCATCGCTATTTCTTGCAGCTGCGTGTTTACACTATGGGGCTCTACGCTGGAGCCTCTTAAGAGTTCCTACTAATACACACATACTGGCACGCTCGGTCACACATGTACGCATGCACACACACTGGCTCATGCCCCAGTAGGCTGTTTGTTGTTGAGAGAGAGAGATCCCTCAACCCTAAGGCGTGTGGGTGATGGGCCATGCCTGCACTCACCACAAATGTGGCTGCTATCCCTCTTTTGCTCGCTGTTTCTCTCTCTCTTTATCTCTAACTCGCTCTCTCTTCTCCCCCATCATCTAGCTTTCCTTTTGAGTTTTCTCCCTCTCTCACTCTTTCTTATGAAAAGTTAATAATCAGCATTTTTTGGGCCTGTGTGTGTCTCTCTCTTTGCCCTGCAGATACTTGGCTTCATGAAGTGAAAGTTCAGAGTTGGTTTGGGGAGAGGTTTGGTTCCATGTGTTTTTGTTTCAAGACACCATCTCCTCTTCCAGCCCTGTGTGTCGTGATCCTAGACTCTTTCTCCTGCTCCATGGTTTTTTGTTGTCTCAATCTATTTCCCTTCCTCTTGTACTCCTCCATCTCCCTAGTCAGAGTAGTACTGTACACAGCACCGCCCTCTTCGTTAACGACATGCAAACTGAGTTGTCTATGATATTGGGATCTCCATTTTGTTAAGGTTTTCTTTAACATCGAGAGAACAGAAAACACGTAAATTATTCATCAGCCCTTTGGAATGACTTAACATCTCGGTGAGGTCTAAAACACCTCAAGGCTCCAATGGTTTTGGTTATGTAAATAGATTTGAATATGATTTGAATGAATGTCAGAGGCTTTTCAAGCAGAGTAGAACAACTGTTTCCGCCTGGTGGAGTTTTGTTGCCTGATGCCTTGACACATGCCTTGCTAAATATGGCAACAAAATATGGAACCTACAACGTCCACCAAATAGAGGAAAGTGTTATTTGCTGTACATATAAAGTGTGTGTGTGTGTGTGTGTGTGTGTGTGCGCGCACAGGATATTCTCCAGTGTTGCCTAGTGGTGATTTTTCAGTGCAACATTTTTTTGTGTTGATTCAGGAGATACATTAACACTTAATGTTGTTAATAACCAGCATTGAGTGTGATTTGTGTCAGGTTTACTCAGTGGAGAGTAAAACATTCCCATCAAAACCCCGCCCCTGCAGGTAAAAAGGTTTACGATTGGTTTTTAATATCTCTGTTTTTGCATGTACATTGATTGATTGATTCATCTTGTGCTTCACAAAGATGAATAACAATGTTTTTAGAAACTAATCCAATCAGTTTGGATTTATTGCACCTGTTACTGGAAAGGTTGTTTCAGTGATTTAGGTAGTCTCCTCAGTGTTTAACCCTGACATTCTGAATGAAGGTTGTTTCAGTGATTTAGGTAGTCTCCTCAGTGTTTAACCCTGACATTCTGAATGAAGGTTGTTTCAGTGATTTAGGTAGTCTCCTCAGTGTTTAACCCTGACATTCTGAATGAAGGTTGTTTCAGTGATTTAGGTAGTCTCCTCAGTGTTTTACCCTGACATTCTGAATGAAGGTTGTTTCAGTGATTTAGGTAGTCTCCTCACAGTGTTTAACCCTGACATTCTGAATGAAGGTTGTTTCAGTGATTTAGGTAGTCTCCTCACAGTTTTCCAGACAATTGTGTTGATGCTTCATTTCGGCAAACAACCACTTGATTGGTTTGATATTGGTTTCGGTAGAAGACAGAAAGGCTACTCTGCGCACACGGTACAGCGTGTGGGACATCATCTATAATAATTGGTCTGCTCTAAATTATTTTGACCAGCAGGTGCCACTAGTGTACACTGTGTTGATCAAAGCCTCACATAATTAACCTATTTTCGACACAATTGGATGAAAAGCCCCAACACTTCAAGAAGCTTCGTTTCTACAATCTACAATCAGCATGGACCGAAAGGGAGGGGAAGGGTGCTTCAAAACTCTGTCAACACTTTCGTCATTGCTGCTGTGAACCGCATCGTAAGAGACATGCCAAACGGAAGAGGTATTAAAAAAAGACAATTGATGCAATGTTGTTTGAGTTATTTGTGTATCACCAAATTAGCTTGAGATGATTTTACTGCAACACTGCTGACAATGACAAAGTGTAACAGCGTCAGCACTAAGCACAGTGTTAATTTAACACTGAAAAGTTTAGACTGGTACAGATACTTGTTAAATGTCCCCATTGTCAGTGTTGATGTAACACTTTGCTGTGCAGGTGCCACTCTACAACCCATGTTTACAAAATCAGTGAGGACATAATACAAGTTGTCTTGATCAAATAGGCTAATTTGCCCAAAATAGGGGTTATTCCGGTTGCATGGCCTTTCAAAACCGGCTCCCCTTTGACCAGAGGTTTGGAAGTGGTAGAGGTGGCTAGGACAGGATGTTTTGGGGGGCAGAGGTGGAGGGGTGACAATGGTGGGGGCTGTTTCTTGGACATCTTGGGTGGTGGGTTGGGCTGTGTCTGTGGAAAGGTCTGGGTTTGGTTCTGGGACTGCGTCTTCGTGTTCTCTGGTGGAGGGGGTGGGTTTGGGTTTTGGGTTCGTGGGCCTGGGGCCTGGGGTTGGAGTTGGTGGTGTTGACCCTTGCCCTGCCGGTGTCGGGACTAGGGCAAGTTCTGAAGAAGTGGCACCCTTTCCCACACAAGTTGTAGGGGCATGAGGTACATTCTGAGATGGGATGGTTGTCTTTACAGATCTTACAGATGATGGCTATGCAGGCTGCAAAGTTTGGGTGTGCCATAGTTGTGGACGGAGCCCCTGTATTTCCCCAGCATTGCCAGATTAAGCATAAATCAGCTATAAGGCTCACCTCTAGACCTGCAGTGTCTCGTCTCCTCATCAGGCAGCTGGTCTGGTGCTGGTTCTGAATGCTGGGGAGTGTCCGTAGATTGGGGAGTCAGGTTGGGTCACTCGCGTTAAAGCCAATGTTGCCCTTCCATCTTCCCCAGTCCTTCCGGCAATTCCGGCCTTGTCCGATGGACCAGAGAGACAATGCCAGTTGCGGTCAATCCACTGTTACCGTTGCTGCCTCCTGGTCCATCCAAAGAAAGGGATAGTGCGAGAGAAGGTAGAGCGACTGACACAACCCCAGAAAATCTCCACCACGCAGAGTTGTGCATAATCAAGAGAAACCAGGGCCATACATAGCGTACCACCACAGTGACAAAGCCATGTGTTCCTTGTAAGTGATAACAATGGACCACTACCATAGAACAGTTCAACTGGTACAACACTTCCACTCACAGGTGGCCAAAAATAACTAAGCCAATCCTCCAATATAATTTCCAGGCATTGCGTTAAATGCGGAAGACACATTTTCGTTGAATGCATTGAGTTGTGCAATTGACTAGGTATGCCGTTACCCTTTCGAGTGAATTGTGGAGTTACCAACCATGACTGTATTTGATTGTGTCAGACATTTTTGTTTTATTCATTCATTTTCAATCCTGTGGCCTTCACCAAGTGAGTTCCTAGATGAACAATGTAATTACATTTATGACAAATTACATCTCACAAGGCCCTGTTTTGCCTATTGTAACCCTAATACAGTGGTCTGACATTTACAGGTCACATCATGCCTGCAAGTAGAATTGCAAAATTCCAGTAACTTTTGCAAAATGACCAGATTTTTCCATAAATCCTGTTTGAAGGATTCAGCATTCCCTGATAATTCCCTCCCATTTTGAGGTATCTTTCAACCTGGGATTTCTGGTGAACCTGGGAGAGTTAATCAAATTCTGCAACCCTACCTGCAAGTAGTGATGGGGAGACAAAGCTTCCTGAAGCATTGAGCAATTGCAGCCAAATGTGTCAAATAGGTTAATTACATGAGGCTTTGAGCAACACGTTTTACACTAGCAAGCTTCAGACATCATTGATCAGCTTCTAAAAAAGTCATACAAGCACACTGCTTAGCAATTTCCACGCTTGCCTCGGAGCTCTGGTCTCAAACGTAACATCACAACCTGCATGTCACATTATGCTGGCTTGTCTTGACTTACAGTATTAATAGTATTAATAGGAGAGCGAATGTGATTAGACCACCATATAATTGGCCTCCATATAACTCTTACAGAATTTCCACATGAGCGGGGATATAGGAAATATAATCAAAGCCTACTGGATTACAATTTGTTCTTATCAAAGACAAAATAATTCATACTTTTTTCTGTACAACATAGGGACAGCAGATCCTGTTATTGTATGGGACATTTTTATATGTACTTTTAGAGGCTATTCAGTAGAATACTGAGACTAATAAAGGCAATAGAGGAAGTAACAGCGCAGTTTGATGGCAATGGAAACTGTACTATAGAGGCACAAAATAGGCTGGAGGAAAAACTAAAATAATTGAATCCTACAGACGAAGAACCATATATGTGACAATTTTTCCATTTTAAGATAATCAGTTATTTTTATATTATTAATTGTGTGTACCACATTAGGTGTTTTATGGTTGACAAATAATTTACCATACCCATATCTTCCAACAACAATTTATATTTTTTTGTTATTTCAAAACATAATTGTTTTATTGCCGTTTTAATTTTAAGAATGTGGAAGAACAGTATATCTCCAGTGATGATTTCAGTTTGTGGAAGAACAGTATATGTGACATTTTGCATGACTCTTGTAAGATGTCCTTTTTTAACACCTGATATTATGTTTTAAGTACTTTCAAGTACAGATGCCCTTCATGTAAATAACTTAAATGCAATATGTAGTTAATTCATTTGTATGGAGGTTCATTTTAAGGTGGTCTATCAACTTTAGCACTGATTACTTTTCTTAAAAGTTGAGTCATGAAATCTTAGTCTCATTTAAAATGAAGCCCTCAATGTGAACATACCATAGAACTACAAAACACTCCCAATCTATACACAGAATGAGTTTGTATTGCACCATTGTGTAACACAGCACTTTTAGAGTTAACGTTAATGTACGTATCATTACTGTCAAAGTTAAACTATGCAAGTGTTCAGTATAGCTATTATAATAATAGGCGTTTTGTCTTATTTCTAACCTGTTCTAAGCCGGAGAGAATCAACGCTTGTTGTTTCTCGTATGGGACAGTGTAGAAACTGTTGAACAGATGCAGCTTGCGCTCATCAGTCACTTTCCACACTCCTTTCTGCACGTCGTGGAACACGCTCTTCCCTGCAGGATACAGTGTAACTAGCTAGCTACTGTAGCCATGTCGAATCATCCGGTGGATGGAGAAAAAGTAGCTACCTATGTTTCTCCTATAATCTAGCAATAACATTTGTAACGATAATGTATGAGTTATTAGCCAACGAACTTTAGCTAATATGTTTTCTCTATAGTTACAAATTAGACAACCCACAACATACATGTTAGTTACTGTACTCTATAGCTAGCTAGCTTGACTGTTTGATATACGGTTCTTCCACATACCTCTTTTGGACAGCTTTACCCAGTTTTGTCTTGACCCTTACGATTTGTATAGGGTTTTCCCGCATCCTGTAAGATCTTCCCTTGCCTGTCTTTCCATTCTTTTAGTTTTGTTTTACGTTTCTTTCCCACATTTCGGTCGATTTTCATCAGCAACAGAAAGGTTGTGCGCTTGTCCGTCCATTCTGAGTGGTGCACATAAACGGTTATTCCACGAGAGCCTATCTTTAAATTTAAAATTATTGTTAATTAGCGCGTGGAAAGCTTGTGAAACCGGTTCACTATAGAAAAAGGGTGTCCAATAATGATTGTTCATGTATATCTCATTTTTTTTGTAAATGTCACATATATGGTTCTTCGTCTGTAGGATTCAATTGATCAAGAATGATCAAGTGTAATTTACTACAAAAATAAAGCGAATTGGATGAACTTTAAAAAAGCACTACATTTTTCTTACATTTTCAACATAGAAATGCTACCAAAAATATTTTAAAGAAACTGATTACATCATGATTCACCAAATTATATTTTGAAAAAGGCAGCAACATATTTTAAGCATATGTTTTCTTTTCAGTCTCCTCCATCTCCATTGTAATAATATTAATAATTATTGTATAAAATGAACAAATTTATTGAAAGACATGTGTGAAGGCCAACTTACAGAGGAGGAACTTTGAGGCAATTCAATGTTTTCAGTCTGGAAAAACACCAGGGCTTGATAGTATACCAGTAGAGGTATATCAGACCTTTTTTGATGTACTCAAACATCCATTATTAGCAGGAGGAGTAAAACAGGGCTGTCCGTTGTCTCCATATCTATTTATTATAGCCATTGAAATGCTAGTTATTAAACTTAGATCCAACAAGAACATCAAAGGGTTTAGAAATCCAAGGGATAAAAACTAAAGTGTCAATGAATGCCAATGACTCTTGTTTTTTCTTCCTCAATCTGGATCCCTGCACAGTGTCATTGAAGATCTTGATCACTTTTCTTGCCTCTCTGGACTAAAACCTAATTAGGACAAGTGTACCATATTACGTATTGGATTGTTAAAAGACAAAGTGTTTACCTTGTAGTTTACCAATAAAATGGGCGGAAGGTGAAGTAGACTTACTTGGTATTCATATCTCAAACAATATAAATTAACTTCAATAGAATGTTTGCAAAAACAGATACGATTCTGCAACCTTGGAGAGGTAAATACATGCCTATTTATGGAAAAACTCTTTGGTCCATCACAGTTTACTTACTAATGGCGTTGCCTACTCCAGACAACTAATTTCTTTAATCATATGAGTAAAAAATATTTAATTTTATTTAGAATGCTAAGCCAGACAAAATTAAACGTGCTTATTTATATAATGATTATGAGTTGGGGGGGGGGGGGCTAAAATGATGAAATATTAAAGGTTTAAACTTCTCACTAAAAGCTTTACTCATGCATAAGTTATACTTAAACCCAAAATGGTTCTCCAGTAGATAATTAAGAAGGGTACATCCTTTGTTCAAAAATTGCCTTTTGCCTTTTATACAGACTACAATTTCTAATTTCTGACTAATTGAAAATGAAATGTTGCTTAAAGTATCACCCATTCTTAAACAAGACATACAAAGCTGGTTACAATTTCAGTTTTATCCTCCAGAAAAGATAGAACAAATATTACTATATTAAACTCAAATACTCTACCTGTCAAAAGTTTAAGAACACCTACTCATTCAATGGTTTTTCTTTGTTTTTTACTATTTTCTACGTTGTAGATTAATAGTGAAGACGTCAAACTATGAAATAACACATATGGAATCATGTAGTAACCAAAATAGTGTTAAACAAATCCAAATATATTTTATATTTGAGATAATTCAAATAGCTACCCTTTACCTTGATGACAGCTTTGCACACTCTTGGCATTCTCTCAATCAGCTTCATGAGGTAGTCACCTGGAATGCATTTCATTTAATAGGTGTGCCTTCTTAAAAATTAATTTGTAGAATTAATTTCCTTCTTAATGCGTTTGCGCCAATCAGTTGTGTTGTGACAAGGTGTGGGGTATACAGAAGATAGCCCTATTTGGTAAAATACCAAGTCCATATTATGGCAAGAACAGCTCAAATAAGCAAAGAGAAACGACAGTTCATCATTACTTTAAGACATGAATGTCAGTCAATCCGGGATATTTCAATAATTTTTAACGTTTCTTCAAGTGCAGTCGCAAAAACCATCAAGCGCTATGATGAAACTGTCTCATGAGGACAACCACAGGAAAGGAAGACCCAGAGTTACCTCTGCTGCAGAGGATAAGTTCATTAGAGTTACCAGCCTCAGAAATCGGCAATTAACTGCACCTCAGATTGCAGCCCAAATAAATGCTTCATGGAGTTCAAGTAACAGACACATCTCAACAACTGTTCAGAGGAGTGTTAGGTTCTAATTATTAGAGTAAGACCTCGACGGACACTGTGAAAGCTTAAACCAAGTTTATTCTTCCCAGAGTATCGAGCAGCAAAATCGATAAAGAAATTCACACAACCACTGATATTTAACCCTTTCTCCTATGCTGAGTCTCCTCCTACACATCCGAACAGCCAATGCATCCCTGCTGCTGGACAGAACCTTAGTGAGATCTGTTCTTCCTCACTTCATCTGACCTGATCTCTACCCCAAAGTGCTCACTCCTCCCCAACTCACAGCTGTCATGGTGACTGGTACCAGACTGTGTCTCTTCTCCCAGAGGATCCTTCCCAGAGGATCCCTGATGGCTAACAATAACATATCCTGACATAATGTAAACGTTATACATTACTCTGTCTCCCTCAGTGACATAAGTATATTTCATATTCTCAGAACCCAACAGGAGACTGCGTGAATCAGGCCTTCATGGTTGAATTGCTGCAAAGAAATAACTACTAAAGAACAGCAATAAGAAGAAGAGACTTGCTTGGGCCAAGAAACACGAGCAATGGACATTAGACCGGTGGAAATCTGTCTGTTGGTCTGGAGTCCAAATTTGAGATTTTTGTTTCCAATCGGCGTGTCTTTGTGAGACGCATAGTAGGTGAACAGATGATCTCCACATGTGTGGTTCCCACCGTGAAGCATGGAGGAGGTGTGGGGGTGCTTTGCTGGTGACACTGTCTGTGATTTATTTAGAATTAAAGGCACACTTAACCTGCATGGCTAACACAACATTCTGCAGCGATACGCCATCCCATCTGGTTTGCACTTAGTTCGACTATCATTTGTTTTTCAACAGGACAATGACCCAACACACCTCCAATAGGGGTCGGCCAATTCTGATTTTCAGTGCCGATACCGATTATTGGATGACCAAAAAAAGCAGATACCAATTCATCGGCCGATTTGTGTATACAGTTGAAGTCAGAAGTTTACATACACTTATGTTGGAGTCATTAAAATTTGTTTTTCAACCACTCCACAAATTTCTTATTAACAAACTATAGTTTTGGCAAGTCTGTTAGGACATCTACTTTGTGCATGACACAAGTTATTTTTCCAACAATTGTTTACAGACAGATTATTTCACTGTATCACAATTCCAGTGGGTCAGAAGTTTACATACACCAAGTTGACTGTGTCATTAAACAGCTTGGAAAATTCCAGAAAATGATGTCATGGCTTTAGAAGCTTCTGATAGGCTAATTGACATCATTTGAGTCAATTGGAGGTGTACCTGTGGATGTGTATCAAGTCTTACTGTCAAACTTCTTTGCTTGACATCATGGGAAAATCAAAATAAATCAGCCAAGATCTAAAAAAAATAATTGTAGACCTCCACAAGTCTGGTTTCCAAATGCCTGAAGGTACCACGTTCATCTGTACAAACAATAGTATTGTCGTGTCTTTGGCAATGCCGGATTATTTGATATGACATGCTATTCTATAAAATAATTTTTCCGTAATTAATATCACCTGATTGAGCTAATCATGTAAATGTAATTAACTAGAGAGTCGGGCACCATGAAATAATATTTATAGAGCTGTTATCTTCCGAATAAACTCTTAAAGACCTAGTAATATTTTACATCAATAGCAGTCAATATTAATCTTCATCTTAATTCAGTCTCATCTGAAAGTTGTAAATTCTTGTTTATCTGCACGAACCCTGGCTAACAATTTGAATCAGCAATACAAAATTGGCTTTAATTATTTATTTATTAAATACCTGACTAATCACACAGAATTACACATAATTAAATCATAACTTGATTGCAAATTACGTCATAAAGGAAAACGTCCCTAGCGGGCGGAACAGATATGACAGCTGGTTACACAAAAGAAAAGGGCTGGGTTTGAGTGAAAGAGCGGGAAGACTGAGGAACAAAAGGGAGAAGCTGTGCTATCATAAATACAGTATCTTATGCATTCTAAATGACCGCCCATTTGGAAAAGGAAAATGCAATAAATATTTACTCTGAGCTGCGCTTCGGTAGGTTGGTGGTAGATGGAAAGCTGTGTTGCCCAACCGAGTCCTTTGAAGAATGCCTCTGGTGGTCAAATTAATACGTTGTAGTAACGTCGTTGGGTGATAGACGGGATACTCTGTCTGTTCCTTCCTAACCCTTGTTGCATCTGCTGTTGCTAACTCAACGCCTAGGAAGTATCAATTATGTAGTGTATAAGAGTTCAAAGTTCATACCATTCGCTACCAAAGCTCACGCTGATGTTGGCTTCGTTCTGTAGTTATTATCTGAACCATTCTGACAAAGGACCGTCATCCTACATCCTCGGATCAGGAAGTTATATTGTCGTCAAGGGCTTATATAGGAAGGGAGAGGAGGGCGTGTTTGAAAAGTTTTATAGCCCATGTCCCTTCACAGGGGCGGGCCACTGATTGAGCATAGCTCTAACTTGTGAAAACCCAAATCTCACATTTTAGAAGCTAAAATCACATTTCATCCCATCACGAATAATTTCATATTCAAACATTTAAATTGAACAAAAGTTCCATGTGAATCCGGTAACTCTGATGTGTTGACTTTCCACTGTAAAGTTTGTCATCATATCATTGATGAGAATGTCTCAGATGACAACCAAACTGACATCATATTCATTAAGTACCACCGCATATGTTCAATTGTTCGGATTACTAGAATATAGTTCATTTCCCCCCACCTACTGATGTTCCCAGAATCTCTGTTAACCAAGGGTTTTGCAAATGTAACCTCAGTAGGGTAGAGAGAGGAAAAAGGGGGAAAGAGGTATTTATGACTGCCATAAACCTACCCCCCAGGCCAACGTCATGACAGTATGCAAGTTTAAACACCATGGGACCATTCAGCCGTCATACCGCTCAGGAAGGAGACGCGTTCTGTCTCCTAGAGATGAACGTACATTGGTGCGAAAAGTGAAAATCAATCCCAGAACAACAGCATAGGACCTTGTGAAGATGCTGGAGGAAAGAGGTACAACATTATCTATATCCACAGTAAAACGAGCCCTATATCGACATAACCTGAAAGGCCGCTCAGCAAGGATGAAGCCACTGCTTCAAAACCGCCATAAAAAAGCCAGACTACGGTTTGCAACTGCACATGGGGACAAAGATTGTACTTTTTTGAGAAATGTCCTCTGGTCTGATGAAACAAAAATAGAACTGTTTGGCCATAATGACCATCTTTATGTTTGGATGAAAAGGGGGAGGCTTGCAAGCCGAAGAACACCATCCCAACCGTGAAGCACGGGGGTGGCAGCATCATGTTGTGGGGGTGGTTTTCTGCAGGATGGACTGGTGCACTTCACAAAATAGATGGCATCATGAGGAAGGAAAATGACGTGGATATATTGAAGCAACATCTCAAGACATCAGTCAGGAAGTTAAAGCTTGGTTGCAAATGGGTCTTCCAAATGGACAATGACCCCACGCATACTTGTGGCAAAATGGCTTAAGGACAACAAAGTCAAGGTATTGGAGTGGCCATCACAAAGCCCTGACCTCAATCCTATAGACAATTTGTGGGCAGAACTGAAAAGGCGTGTGCGAGCAAGGAGGCCTACAAACCTGACTCAGTTACGCCAGCTCTGTCAGGAGGAATGGGCCAAAATTCACACAACTTACTGTGGGAAGCTTGTGGAAGGCCTTCCAAAACGTTCGACCCAAGTTAAACAATTTAAAGGCAATGCACCCAAATACTAATTGAGTGTATGTAAACTTCTGACATAAATTCTGACATAAACACATTCTTAAAATTAAGTGGTGATCCTAACTGACCTAAAACAGGGAATTTTTAAATGTCAGAAATTATGAAAAACTGAGTTTAAAAGTATTTGGCTAATGTTTATATTAACTTCCGATTTCAACTGTACATTTGTGCAACGATTGTGCCTTTTTCACGAATGTGCATTTGTTAAATCATTGCCCGTTTGGTGAAGTTGAGGTAGGCTCTAATTTAATAATAAATTAACAGGCACCGCAATGATTATATGCAATGCAAGGACAAGCTAGTTAACTACACATGGTTGATGATATTACTAGGTTATCTAGTGATTATGTGAAGATTGATTGTTTTTTATAAGATATAAGTTTAATGCTAGCTAGCAACTTACCTTGGCTCCTTGCAGCCACAATGTCTTTCTGATGCTGCACTCGAGGTGGTCAGGTGGTCAGCCTGCTACACAGTCTCCTCATTGATTGCAATGTAATCGGCCATAATCGGCATCCAATAAGCCCGATTTACCGATTTGTTATGAAAAATTGAAATCAGCCACACCACATTAATTAAACCGACAACAACAGCCAAATTGCTTTTTGTGTAACTCTTGCCGTCTGTCTCTTCAAGATTTGCAACCTTGTTTTAATATTACAATTTCGATCTCCAGCTGTCCCATAGTAATGAAGTTGTCGGGATGAGACAGACAGACAGGCAGCTTTTCTCAGTCGGTCGAAATCATGAATCAGCATCATTTGTATGGATGTATACAAAGAACTATCAATAGAAAACAGGTAAAACGAAATTAAGTGCAATTAGTTTGAAGTCTTTCCAGCTTCAATTTGAAGTGATTGTGTTAGCTGTGTTGGCTAGCTCTCGAAGAACAGTGTCCTGACGAGAGAGCACAATTTTTTATGCTCATTGTAATGGATGTATCCAAATAAATGTCACTAGAAACAGCTTAAGCAAATGCAAATGCAGCTACATTGTTATTCTGGCTGCACTTTTTGTGACTGTAAGTTAGCCATAGTTGGCTAGCTAGCAAGCAAGGAATAAGAACGTTGCCAGACAATATGGCAATAGAACATTAGGAACGAACGACTAGGTCGCATGCATAGATACAGAACAAAAAGACTGAACGACTGGGTCGCCTCTCTGGCACCCGAACTGATAGAACAAACAACCAGCTAGCTCACACCCTCATCTCCTTGCGTTCAGAGCGCACACTTGACGCTCTGGCCGATGATTTGTTTACCTCTGGATAACATGAAAATATCCTAACCAGCTCTGCTGGCAACGATTTCATTATGCTTTTTTGCCGACGTGTTCTGACACTGGCCATATTCTTTTTTTAATGTATTTTTTTAGTTTTCTCCCCTTTTTCTCCCCAATTTCGTGGTATCCAATTGGTAGTTACAGCGAAGGTCGTGAGCCGTGCGTCCTCCAAAACACAACCCGACCAAGCCGCACTGCTTCTTGACACAATGCCCACTTAACCCGGAAGCCAGCCGCACCAGTGTGTCGGAGGAAACGCCGTACACCCGGCGACCGTGTCAGCGTGCACTGCGCCCAGCCCGCCACAGGAGTCGCTAGTGCGCGATGGGACAAGGACATCCCTGCCGGCCAAACCCTCCCCTAACCCGGATGATGTTGGGCCAATTGCTGTGACAGAGCCTGGTCTTGAACCCAGACTCTTTAGTGGCACAGCATTGCCTTAAATCACTGCGCCACTTGGAAAGGCCCCCCTCACTGGCCATATTCAACAGGTGTTGTACACTTTAGCTTAAGACATGTAGCTAGTTACCTAGGTAAACAATTAGCCTAGCTAGGTAAACATCATGTAAGATCGCACACATCACGTCACGTTAGCGAGCGAGCCAGCTACCTAACGTTAGTTAGAGAGCCAGCCAGCTAACGCTAGCTAACAGTACACTTTAGCTTGAAATTAAACCCCTTTCTGTTAAAATTAGAAATGTGTAATATCAGAAAATGTAGCTAGCTAGACTAGCTTACCCGAATACATAATCATACATGATGGATGCGTCTTCCTTTCAGGAATGCCATGGCATGTGGTTGCCCTTAGTTTGAAGATGTAATCCGGAGACAGGTGTTTTCTCCATCTCTTTAGCTATCATACTAATTCCACTGATTTCAAAACTTGATCCTCCAGAAAGTGGAGAGCAACACTTATGCAGCTAAACATTTTTAAAAAGCAGAGTTCGACAGGATTACCAACACAGACTGACCAGCTCAATAGACAAAAGCCTTCTTCTATATGGCAGACCAATCTAAACTCATCTCTGGCATGTCCAGCCCACTCACTATCTCAGCCAACCCTGTGGACAATTGGAAGACTTCCAACAGACTGATAATTAATCGAGTGCAACAGATATCATAAACATTTCTAAACTAATCCGGTTAGTTGTTTGCACCCGTTACTCAAATTGTTGTTCCAGTTTGAATGGCTAACGTGGAAGTTTTTCACTTTATTATGAAACTGCAAATGTGATTTTCACATGTAAAGGTTTTTCGCATGTAAAATTACAATTTCTCATGTAAAATTGCAATTCCACATGTAAAAGTGAGATTTTCACATGGAGTTTTCTTACATGTGAACCTGCAATTTAGACTTTTACGTGATTAAATTTCACACGTAAACGTGCAATTCCTCATGTGAATGTTTTTCACCTGTGAAAGTGCATATCACCTGTTGAAAACATGATATTCTCCTCATGTGAAAATGTGGTGTTAACATGTGAACTCTTAAGTTTAAGTTGTGAAAATATGGTTTCATGTTTACATGTGAATCTGCATATTCGATTCAAAACATTTTTTGTAAGGTATGTGTGTGTGTCGGGGAGTTTGAGACCGCAGGGGAATAAGCTCTTATGTCTCGCGCGCACACACACACACACACACACACACACACACACACACACACACACACACACACACACACACACACACACACACACACACACACACACACACACACCAGTTTTCTGGCCATACAAAACGTAAACTCAGCAACATTACGTAGATGCAGAAGGTAAAGAGCATATTTGGTCAATTTCCGCAACAATTAAGAACATTGAATCGAACCAGATACTGTGTGTGACTGTGGGAGAGCTTAGTCTTGCATCTCACTCATCTCACCATCTGTGGTGCTGCTCGTGGCAACGCCATTATGCTGAGTCTACCTTTAAAGCTGTTTTTGTCTGGGGACTGAATAGCCATGACAGTCATGGTTCACATTAAAGAAAGAACACAGCTCTGCATCACTTTACACAGTTCTGACTTACTACTTTCTCTCTGTACAACTCAAAATGTTCTCTGTCTGTACCATACCATTTGTATGGTGCTTATATAACAGTGGAGGCATGTAGGAAGAGATTGTGAGGTTGCAATATGTATAAACAATATGTTCTAACAGCGCTCCAGACTGTGGCCATTTACTCTCATTTTTCAAACCTTTGCAAGCTACTCATTCTACATGGTCACCTCACTCAAAACGTCATATTTTTTCAGAGGATAATACCATGATTTAGTCCAACAGTAAAGTACATGACCCTCATCGTGATTCCTGTAATGAAAGTGTCTCCCTGTCCCTGTACCTGTTTCTCTGGGGCCTGCTGCTGTGTCGAGCTCGACAGAAAAAAAGCTCAGGCAGAAAAAAAGTGTTTGATGCATGACGTTTAAAAATCCAATTGTGAGGAAAACACAGCTGTCATGTTGTCACAATTGAAGAGAGGAGGTTCTCAGCTTTCTATTGGCAGCTATCTTTTTTATTTCTCAACTTTCTCAACAATTTTGAGTTCAATAGCAACTATTTTACAACCAAGATATTTGATATGTCCCTGAGATACGGAGTGTGCATAATGTGAAATTGCAATTGCATAGGCCTCATTGAACGGTAGGCTACAACTGCAACATCTTTCTAGACATAACATTTACTGTTAGATTAGCACATGATTACTAGCAATGGGTGTTATATTTACACTCTAAAAAATGCGGAGTTAAAAACAACCCAGCGCTGGGTAAATAGGACAGAACACATGTTGGGTCACTTAGATTTTTCTAGTTTTTCTTTTATTGGAGGCGTGGCTCACTAGGGATGTGGCTTTCAGATAGGTATTTTTGGCCACCCGTGAGAGTAAATGTCACCCAAGTTCATCTGTTTTGTTGTATTGTCATCACTTGTTGAAAGTCATAAACAGAAAATCTGATGATCTTTGGGTGAAACCACAGCTAAGTAAACATTACAGTTGCTTCTAAACTGACAAAGTTTGATCAAGAAGTTAGTGCTCCCATCCCCATGTCAAACACTTGGATTCAGGAGGCATGACTATTTAGGGAATAGGTAACGTCACCCTAACGCCCCTTTTAATACACCAATGGTAACATGATATTCTCTATCCTAATTGAAATAAGTTCCGCCTTGTAACCAGCATCGGATAAGGTGTGGTTTATATCGCTAATCTACTGGTGCCAAAATGTGACTGTAGGGTGTCAGCATTTATAAATACGTTGTGTGTCACCATATTTGCTTGATGATTTGCAACATTGCTCACTGCATCCAAATTTCTTGACGTAGGCATTTCAAAGAGCTGTCAGTCAAGGCAAGCTCATGAATATAGACTCCCTGCCCCCACTCAGTCCAACTTCCTGGTAGTTAGCCATGAGAGAAAGAGTACTTTTTCTCCGATCTTTAGCATTTCTATCCTCATTATGATTGAATCCCAATGTTGGGATAGAAACCCTTTGTTTTAATATTTAAATAGTAATGTCATTACATTTATATTAAAACATGTAATGTGCAAAAAATATATATATTTTTTTAACTTTGCAGTCTACAAACCCTTTGGATCCGAATAGAATTATAGGATGCTGCTGTAGATGACTTATCATTTTCAAGATGGAGCTCATTTTCTCACATTTCAAACAAACTGCTAAAAAACAAATGACAATTACAAGTTAACTTTTAAAGAGCACAACCTCTTTAATAGGACAGCACATTCATGTCAATAGGAATAACACTCATGTTGTCGTCCATTGTGTAAAGACACTCACTATCAAAAACGATTAGCACTCAACACTACAAAAAATCCTAGAGTATTTCAATTGTAGTACATTTGACAAAATTATGTGACCATAGGACAATATTCAGAAAGTATTACAAATCCCACACAAAGTAGGCTATTTGATTGTACAGACCAGGCCTGACACAAAATATAGAAATGGTAGCCTACTTTGACCAACATTCAGTGAATGCAACAGGTATTAGATTTGATAAAGAGAGAAGATACAAAACCCAACAACTGTTCAGAGACAATAAAAGATCTGTAGGACAAATTCATATTTCACCCTGTCATTTTAGTGTTTGCATTTAACCTACAACATCTGGAAGCGTGGCCCCATCCTGCAAAGTGGACACAGAGCACCCAAAGGAGGTTTTTACACATCTCTCATCTTTGCCCTGCGTCCACTCCAGATGCACACCATTCAAACTTCACCTGCTTTCAGATCAGTTACAGAGTCCACTGGCCCTGATGCCACAGTCTTGTCTCCCCTCTTCCTGCCACTGTAGCCATGTCACAAAGTGAATGCTGCATTTTGAATGCCTTCAGGGACCCGTGCCTGTGGTTTCTGGGAAGGGGCGTTTACAAGGTCCCCCACAGAATGTATGCATTTATAATGGAAATGTTGAGCATTCCCCAATACACATACATTCACCATTTTCTGCCTGTGCATCCAACAATGTAATAGCTCCTCAGTTGGTCAAGATGATCAATCCTGCCCATTTTCTTCTTGTCATCCTTTACAAGCTCTCCAAAACCCCTGCAACTGTTACTTTAGGCCCATGTTGGGTGGTACAAGGGTGAATGGTGGGACTAGGAGCAGACACACTCAGGTGTGCTATCCCTCTTCCTCTTCCTCCTCCTATCCCTTTTCTTCGTCCTGTCCGTCCTCTTCTTCCTCCTCCTCCTCTCCCTCTGCTTCGTCCTCTGTCCTCTTCTTCCTCCTCTCCCCCTTCCCTCCATGTTCTTCTCCTCTCCTTCACTCTCCTCTTACTCCCCTCCTCGCTCTCTTCTCTAACTTCTCTTCTTCCCTACCTTCTGCTGCTGCGCCTTGACTCTCCACATCACTTCCATCACTTCCACTGACCTAAAGGAACAGAGTAACAGAGGGAGAGGAGCAACAAATAGTATACAATTATGTTCAGGAACATAATCTCTCCCTCTTCCTGTTTCTCAACCATACACGTACACTCTTCCTAATAAGATTCCACACACAGTCTCTCCCTCTTCCTGTTTCTCAACCATACACGTACACTCTTCCTAATAAGATTCCACACACAGTCTCTTCCTGTTTCTCAACCATACACGTACACTCTTCATAATAAGATTCCACACATAGTCTCTCCCTCTTCCTGTTTCTCAACCATACACGTACACTCTTCCTAATAAGATTCCACACACAGTCTCTCCCTCTTTCTGTTTCTCAACCATACACGTACACTCTTCCTAATAAGATTCCACACACAGTCTCTCCCTCTTTCTGTTTCTCAACCATACACGTACACTCTTCCTAATAAGATTCCACACACAGTCTCTCCCTCTTTCTGTTTGTCAACCATACACGTACACTCTTCCTAATAAGATTCCACACAGTCTCTCCCTCTTCCTGTTTCTTAACCATACACGTACACTCTTCCTAATAAGATTCCACACACAGTCTCTCCCTCTTTCTGTTTGTCAACCATACACGTACACTCTTCCTAATAAGATTCCACACACAGTCTATTTCTGTTTCTCAACCATACACGTACACTCTTCCTAATAAGATTCCACACACAGTCTCTCCCTCTTTCTGTTTCTCAACCATACACGTACACTCTTCCTAATAAGATTCCACACACAGTCTCTCCCTCTTTCTGTTTCTCAACCATACACGTACACTCTTCCTAATAAGATCCCACACAGGCTCTCGCTCTGCCTCTCTCTTTCTTTCTCTCTCTGGGTCTCTCGTTCTTGCACTCACACTCCTCCAATCAACTCTTGCTTTCTTGCCTGACAGACTAACTACAGAGTTCTCCAAAGTTAGCTGATTAGTAACCGAGCTGGGGCAGTTTCCAAATGAATTGCATCGGTAGAAACAGGTCAATAACCCCAAAACCCAACTGAGTGACTTAACTGGCTGGGTCAAAATAACCAAGTGTTTGTTCGGACCAATATTGTTTTTATCACAGTATTTTTTTTTGCGTTAGCGCTCTGGCTAATGTGTTTTGAGTTTTCACTTACTCAAGTGGTGAATTAGCCCCAAATAAATTAGCCTATGATATAGTGCACATAAAGATGCAAACAAATTCATCTCTATTAAATAAAATAAAAATCTGGAGACTTATTGCAGTAAAATATAACAAAAATAGCCTAATTGTCATGCATTTTGGGTTGACAATCACTTGACTAGGTTGAACATTGCAATATTTAGAATAAAAAATATATTTTGTTGAATGCCATTTCAGTCGTCTGTTACACTTCTGAATAAAGCACTATGAATTATTTTACAAGATGCTGACATGGGAATAAACAACTTGGTTTGACAAATTCATGGGCTGGTGCCACTAATACCACCAGGGGGAGCCCTGTTTTAATGCTATGCTTGTAACAGTTGTCTGATAGAGAGATATTCATTCAATAGAGAATACCAGATGGGAGTGGGAGAAGTAAGGAGATGAGTGTATATCATTGCTGTAAACTGCTGCTCACGTCCCACTGTTTTTAAAGAGAAAGGGGGAGATAGAGAGGAGGCAGGGGCCATTATGTAACGTGACAGAGGAAAGCCAGGATGGGTGGAGCACAGATGGGGGAGGAGAAAGGGGCGGGGCCGAGGGAAAAGGGAGGTGGAGGGGACAAAGGGGAGAGAGAAATAGACTGCTGACACAGACCAAAAGCCAGTGCTGTCCAAATTTCAGAGGAGTAACCCTACTGTCCCTCCAGTCTGTCCCGCTACAGAGAACTGGACCAATATCAAAACACACCTGTGACAAATATGTGGGTGGGAAGTGTGTGTAGGAGGGGTGAGTCGGGTGCAAGCTGGAGATGGAACATGTGGCGCAGCGGTCTAAGGCACTGCTAGAGGCGTCACTACAGACCCTGGTTTGATTCCAGGCTGTTTCACAACCGGCCGTGATTGGGAGTCCCATAGGGTGGTGCACAATTAGCCCAGCGTGGTCCGGGTTAGGTTCGGGGTAGGCCGTCATTGTAAATCAGAATTTGTTCTTAACTGACTTGCCTGGTTAAAGGTTTTATTAGTAAATAAAAGGCTCTGCCCAGGGCAGTGTTACTGTGTGTGTTCCCTATGGATAAGGTGATGTTGTTCAACCCCTTTCCTCACCCAGCCAAGGTCACAATAGATTTCATGTCAGTCTGAACAAGAGGCTGCAGCACAGCCAAGGGAGGATAGACACAATCACTGAATCCAGTAGTTTCATGACAGAGTTTCATGTTAAGTACCCACGTTGTGGATCGGACAAAAAGACGTATGGATAGATAGATGGATGCTATTTATAAAGCCTATTTATATCAGTGTGATTTGTGATCATGGAGCATCATTGACCCAGTGTCTGTGTAAACCCACTGTGTAAACCCACTGTGTCAGCCCACTGTGTCAGCCCACTGTGTCAGCCCACTGTGTAAACCCACTGTGTCAGCCCACTGTGTCAGCCCACTGTGTCAGCCCACTGTGTCAACCCACTGCCTCTCTGTGGTGGTAACTTCCTTATAGATAGGCCAAAGAAAGGCTAAGTTACTAAAACAACATTCTGGTGAACTTCTAGTAATAGCCCCTCGGTTTCCTGGATGATACACACACATTTTATTTTAGATGTGAATAAATCATGGCTACTTTTAGTAGATGTCTTAAATGATCCTCAGTTAATTTGGAACTCAGAAAAAAATAGAATGTCTGCCTTGTTGTATATCCTAATCCACAAGTGACATTGTTTCAATCCCAGTTGAATGTTCATCAGATTATACACACATATCTGATAGTACCTGATGTGTGTATATGAATGTGACTGTATGTGTGACCTTGTGAGTGTGTTTATTATCTCTCGATTGGTTTTATAAGTAGCTAGGCTGCTAGTCATGTGTAGATGTGTGTATATGAATGTGACTGTATGTGTGACCTTGTGAGTGTGTTTATTATCTCTGTGGATTGGTTTTATAAGTAGCTAGGCTGCTAGTCATGTGTAGATGTGTGTATATGAATGTGACTGTATGTGTGACCTTGTGAGTGTGTTTATTATCTCTGTGGATTGGTTTTATAAGTAGCTAGGCTGCTAGTCATGTGTAGATGTGTGTATATGAATGTGACTGTATGTGTGACCTTGTGAGTGTGTTTATTATCTCTGTGGATTGGTTTTATAAGTAGCTAGGCTGCTGGTCATGTGTAGGCCATCTGTATTTTTCTGTTCTCTTGTGTAAGCATTGATATAAAGTTATCTGATGAACAACAGTAGGTTGACCATAGAGGGAGGTGCACTCAAGGGTAAAGTCTCACACACACACACACCACACAACATATTTTCAGATGTTAGACTTGGTCAAACACGAGGTTTGCCTGAGCAACAGCGATGTGTAAAAGTCTCTGTGGCCCTCTACTCTTCTCTGTGTTGTTGTTTTGGTCTGTTATAAAGAGGGAGTGTTTGATGCATTCCTTTCAGATCTGTCTACATCCCATCCAGCACGGTTTCTCTCTCATGTTTGGAAGTCAACCCAGTTAGAAGAGAAACGCAGGATAAGTTTTGGTTGTGTGTTTACTTAAGGCAGACATTTTGGTGGCGTGTTTGTGGTGGAGCTTTGCCAGGGTTTAGGGCTTGGCTGAGAGCACTCCTCAAACCAGTTTACTCTGGTTGTGTAGTTGAGCAGTCTGGAGGCGAACCTCTTAAAGCTGCAGACTATTTGTCTGTGTGTTTTTTCGTATTATTATTGTGAGTTTGTGTTTACACTTCATTTAATTTGTGTGTGGTGAATAGGTGTGTGGATCTTTGCTTCACCATTTCCTTGTGTGACAGAACTTTTTATGTTTGAGATTTTGTATACATGAGTGTGTGTGTGTTCCTTGACTCGGTTTTAAACAGTCCGGTGAACTCTAAGCCTCGAGGGAAAGAAAAAGAGGAAAGGAAAGAGGGCAGCATGGATGTTGGTCTTTCCAACACAATGACACAGATTACTGCAGGCTCTCTGTGTGTTATTATAATATCCTCTCTCCCTGTTCTCTTTCTGTCTCTGCCTGTGTCTGTACGCAGATTTCCCCGTGCCAGTCTAAGTGGGCAGTATAAATACAAGGTTGGGAGGTTATAACAACACTACCAACCATCTCTCCTTGTCTCTCTCTCTCTCTCTCTCTCCTTGTCTCTCTCTCTCCTTGTCTCTCTCCTTGTCTATCTCTCTCTCTCTCTCTCTCTCCGTCACTCTCTCTCTGTCTCTCTCTCTCTCTCTCTCTCTCTCTCTGCTTGTCTCTCTCTCTCTCCTTGTCTCTCTCTCTCTCTCCTTGTCTCTCTCTCTCTCTCCTTGTCTCTCTTTCTCTCTCTTTCTCTCCTTGTCTCTCTTTCTCTCTCTCTTTCTCTCTCTCTTTCTCTCTCTCTCTTTCTCTTTCTGTCTCTCTCTTTCTGTCTCTCTTTCTCTTCTCTTTCTGTCTCTTTCTCCTTCTCTCTCTCTCTCTCTGTCTCTCTCTCTCTCTCTCTCTGTCTCTCTCTCTCGCTCTGTCTCTCTCTCTCTCTCTCTCTCTCTGTCTCTCTCTCTCTCTCTCTCTCTCTCTGTCTCTCTCTCTCTCTGTCTCTCTCTCTCGCTCTCTCTCTCTCCTTGTCTCTCTCTCTCGCTCTCTGTCTCTCTCTCTCTCTCTCTCTCCTTGTCTCTCGCTCTCCTTGTCTCTCTCTCTCCTTGTCTCTCTCTCTCCTTGTCTCTGTGTCTCTCTCTCTCTCTCTCTGTCTCTCTCTCTCGCTCTCTCTCTCTCCTTGTCTCTCACTCTATCTTTCTGTCTATCTCTCCTTGTCTCTCTCTCTCCTTGTCTCTCTCTCTCCTTGTCTCTCTCTCTCCTTGTCTCTGTGTCTCTCTCTCTCTATCTCCTTGTCTCTCTCTCTCTCTCCTTGTCTCTCTCTCTATCCTTGTCTCTCTCTCTCTCCTTGTCTCTCTCTCTCTCCTTGTCTCTCTCGCTCTCTGTCTCTCTCTCTCTCTCTCTCCTTGTCTCTCTCTCTCTCACACTCTCTCTCTCTCTCTTTGTCTCTCGCTCTCTTTCTCTCACTCTCTCTCTCTCTCCTTGTCTCTCTCTCTCTCTTTCTCAAATTCAAATTCAAGCTGCTTTATTGGCATGAAAAACATTGTGTCAATATTGCCAAAGCAACAATGTATACAATATACATTGTAACAAAATTGTAAATGATAACAAATAATAATATAAAATGGTAGTAAATAATAATACAAAAATAAATACAATAAAATGGTAACAGTCTACAGTAAACATTAATAATTATAGTAATAACAATAATAGTAATAATAAGTAAGTTACTGTTTACTATGCAGATGTTATTATTCAGTGTCCCTCAGGCTATGGCAGGAAAATACATATTTGGCTGCAAGAGGAGCCATTGCTCCTTCGCCCATGAGTATTCTTAGTCTTTCCTCTGGGTTCAATTTGTAAAAATGTGGAATATATGTAGTCATTTCTGTGAATAATGAATCTCTTTGTGAGGAATATTTATCACAGTAAAGGAGAAAGTGCATCTCTGTCTCTATCTCCCCTGTCATGCAGTGACCACATACACGCTCCTCTTTGGGTAGCCATGTCTTTTTATGTCTGCCGGTTTCTATTGCCAATCGGTGGTCACTCAGCCTGTACTTGGTAAGGATCTGTCTCTGCTTTGTATCTCTGACAGAGTAGAGATAATCAGCCAATTCATATTCTCTGTTTAGGGTCAGATAGCAATTTAGTCGGCTTTGGGATTTTGTTTCGTTTTTCCAGTATTGTAAGTATGATTCCTTTGATTGGTTCATGATTTTGTTTATTGGAATTCTTTCTTTTGAAGCAGTGCTGGTGTCAGCTTGATTGGTGAGGTCCAACACCAGCTGACTGAGAGGGCTCGTTTCTGGGCTCAGCTCTTGGGCTTGAAGTGCTTTAAATTGCAGACTCGAATTTGGACTTGAATTTAGATGTAGACAAAATTTTAATGATCTTTTCTGTATTTTCATTATTACTGGAAAACGGCCCAATTCTGCCCTACATGCATTAGTTGGTGTATTTCTCTGGACTTGTAGAATTTTCCGACAGAATTCTGCATGTAGGGTTTCAATTGGATGTTTGTCCCACATTTTAAAATCCAGTTTATTGAGTGGCCCCCAAACCTCACTTCCATAAAGTGCTATTGGTAGGATTACACTGTCAAATATTTTTGTCCAAATTCTAATTGGGATGTTGATTTTGAATAATTTCATTTTTATTGCATACATTGCTCTGCGGGCTTTTTCTTTGAGTGCCTTCACTGCCATATTAAAGTTTCCCGATGCAGATATGGTCAGACCAAGGTAGGTGTAATTTTTTGTGTGTTCAGTTAAGGTGTTGTTCAGGGTGAATTTACATTTTTGTTTCTGACATCTGGTTTTTTTTTGGAAAATCATGATTTTAGTTTTTTGGAAATTTACTGCCAGGGCCCAATTATGGCAATATTGCTCCAGAATATTAATGTTTTGTTGAAGACCTTCTTTGGTTGGTGATAGAAGTACCAAGTCATCAGCATATAGCAGGTATTTCACCTCTGTGTCAAATAGTGTGAGTCCTGGGGCTGGAGATTGGTCCAACATGTCTGCTAATTCATTGATATAAATGTTGAAAAGATTTGGACTCAAATTGCAGCCTTGTCTCACACCTCGACATTGTGAAAAAAATTCTGTTCTTTGGTTTTTGATTTTTATTGCACACTTATTTTCTGTGTACATACATTTTATTAAGTCATACACCTTACCACCAAGCCCACTTTGTAGAATTTTGTAGAATAGCCCTTCGTGCCAAATCGAATCAAATGCTTTTTTAAAGTCAATAAAGCAAGCAAAGATTTTGCCCTCTTTTTTTGGTGGACGTGTTTATTAATTAGTGTGTGTAAGGTGTATATATGGTCAGTAGTGCGATGGTTAGGGAGAAAGCCAATTTGACATTTACTTATTACATTTTTTTCTTGAAGAAAGGTTTGAATTCTTGAATTCAAAATGCTACAGAAAATCTTTCCCAAGTTACTGTTGACGCAAATTCCCCTGTAATTATTGGGGTCTGATTTGTCTCCACTTTTGTGGATAGGGGAGATGAGCCCCTGGTTCCAGACATCAGGGAAGCAGCCAGAAGTTAAAACCATGTTGAACAATTTAAGCACAGCATTTTGCAACTCAGGTGTGCTGTTTTTCAGCATTTCATTTCTGATGTTGTCTACACCACAAGCCTTTTTTAATTTAATAGATTTTAGCTTTTCATTTAGTTCTTGTTGGGTTATTGGGTAATCTAATGGATTTTGGTTGTTTTTAATGACTGATTCCAGGATGTTCAATTTTTCTTTAATTTCTAACTGGTTCTGGTTTAAGTCTTTTTGTGGGATGTTTTTGTATAGATTATCAAAGTAAGTTTTCCAAATTCCTACATCTTGTATGGCTAATTCTTGTGGCTTTGATGTGCTTAAATTGTTCCACATGTCCCAGAACTGATTTTGGTCAATTGCGTTTTCAATTTCATCAAGTGTCTTGTTGGTATAATTCAATTTCTTGCATTTCAGTGTTTGTTTATACTGTTTCAGAGTTTCAAAGTATTCATATCGTAGCTCTGGGTTGTTTTGCTGCTTATGTTTTTTGTTTGACATTTGTCTTAGGTGTTTTCTAATTGTTTTACATTCATTATCAAACCATTTGTCAGAAACATTTTGATTTTTGCTTCTGATGTTACATTGCTTTGGTTTTCTCAAATTTGCTTTCGATGCTGCTTTTTGGAATATGCAGTTGATGTTTTGGGTAGCTGAATTGACACCATCTTTATTGTTTTAGTACTGTGAGTTATTGAAAAACTGTATAGAGTTCATCATTTCATTTGAGTTCAATGTTTCAACGAATGCCTCTGCACTGTTTGGAGCCCATCTGAACGATTGGTTTATGTTGTAAAGTTTATTGGGCTGTTTTTTTGAATGAATATTGCCGGTTAATTTCTTCAGAAACACGTTGATCTGACTGTGATCTGACAATGGTGTCTGTGGTCTGACAGTGAATGGACTAATGGAGGAGGGGTCAATGTCAGTGATGGCATAATCGACTACACTTGTCCCAAGAGCTGAGCAGTAAGTAAACTGACCTAAAGAGTCCCCTCTGATTCTACCATTAAGCATGTACAGGCCTAAGGCTCGACAGAGATGTACTAACTATTTTCCATTTTTGTTCAGTATTTGGTCAGGACTGTTTCTATTATTTATAATAGGGCTACTGTACAAGGAGGGGTGTCCAAATATGTGGTGGTTACCTCCCGCATCAGTGTAGTCAGGCTCAGAACCTGTTCTTGCATTGAAATCTCCACAAAGAAGCACTTTACCCTGCACCTGAAATGTAATGATTTCTGTCTGGAGATTGTCAAAAAACTGATCATCATAATATGATGAATCTGAAGGAGGAGCATAAGCTGCACATATGTATACATCATTGTCACAATAGATTGTACCTTTGTTAAGTTTTAGCCAAATGTGAGTGGTACCTTTTTTCATTTCATTCAGTGCTAAGTCCTGCTTATGCCAAATGATGATT